>NC_090766.1:3703988-3746488 GCF_036898095.1 Palaemon carinicauda | reverse complement strand
TAGGGTTTTAGCTTAGCTAGTAATAATTGGGCTTATAGCATCCTGCTTTTCCAACTAGGGTTGTAGCTTAGCCAGCAATAATTGGGCTTATAGCATCCTGCTCTTCCAACTAGGGTTGTAGCTTAGCCAGTAATAATTGGGCTTATAGCATCTTGCTTTTCCAACTAGGGTTGTAGCTTAGCTAGTAATAATTGGGCTTATAGCATCCTGCTTTTCCAACTAGGGTTGTATCTTAGCTAGTAATCTAGTAATAATGGGGCTTATAGCATCCTGCTTTTCCAACTAGGGTTGTAGCTTAGCCAGCAATAATTGGGCTTATAGCATCCTGCTCTTCCAACTAGGGTTGTAGCTTAGCCAGTAATAATTGGGCTTATAGCATCTTGCTTTTCCAACTAGGGTTGTAGCTTAGCTAGTAATAATTTGGCTTATAGCATCCTGCTTTTCCAACTAGGGTTGTATCTTAGCTAGTAATCTAGTAATAATGGGGCTTATAGCATCCTGCTTTTCCAACTAGGGTTGTAGCTTAGCCAGTAATAATTGGGCTTATAGCATCCTGCTTTTCCAACTAGGTTTGTAGCTTAGCTAGTAATGATTGGGCTTATAGCATCCTGCTTTTCCAACTAGGGTTGTAGCTTAGCTAGTAATAATTGGGCTTATAGCATCCTGCTCTTCCAACTAGGGTTGTAGCTTAGCCAGCAATAATTGGGATTATAGTATCCTACTTTTCCAACTAATGTTGGAGCTTAGTAATAATTGGGCTTATAGCATCCTGCTTTTCCAACTAGGGTTGTAGCTTAGCTAGTAATAATTGGGCTTATAGCATCCTGCTTTTCCAACTAGGGTTGTAGCTTAGCCAGCAATAATTGGGCTTATAGCATCCTGCTCTTCCAACTAGGGTTGTAGCTTAGCCAGTAATAATTGGGCTTATAGCATCCTGCTTTTCCAACTAGGTTTGTAGCTTAGCTAGTAATGATTGGGCTTATAGCATCCTGCTTTTCCAACTAGGGTTGTAGCTTAGCTAGTAATAATTGGGCTTATAGCATCCTGCTCTTCCAACTAGGGTTGTAGCTTAGCCAGCAATAATTGGGATTATAGTATCCTACTTTTTCAACTAATGTTGGAGCTTAATAATAATTGGGCTTATAGCATCCTGCTTTTCCAACTAGGGTTGTAGCTTAGCTAGTAATAATTGGGCTTATAGCATCCTGCTTTTCCAACTAGGGTTGTAGCTTAGCCAGCAATAATTGGGCTTATAGCATCCTGCTCTTCCAACTAGGGTTGTAGCTTAGCCAGCAATAATTGGGATTATAGTATCCTACTTTTTCAACTAATGTTGGAGCTTAGTAATAATTGGGCTTATAGCATCCTGCTTTTCCAACTAGGGTTGTAGCTTAGCCAGCAATAATTAGGCTTATAGTATCCTACTTTTCCAACTAATGTTGGAGCTTAGTAATAATTGGGCTTATAGCATCCTGCTTTTCCAACTAGGGTTGTAGCTTAGCTAGTAATGATTGGGCTTATAGCATCCTGCTTTTCCAACTAGGGTTGTAGCTTAGCTAGTAATGATTGGGCTTATAGCATCCTGCTTTTCCAACTAGGGTTGTAGCTTAGCTAGTAATAATTGGGCTTATAGCATCCTGTTCTTCCAACTAGGGTTGTAGCTTAGCCAGCAATAATTGGGATTATAGTATCCTACTTTTTCAACTAATGTTGGAGCTTAGTAATAATTGGGCTTATAGCATCCTGCTTTTCCAACTAGGGTTGTAGCTTAGCCAGCAATAATTAGGCTTATAGTATCCTACTTTTCCAACTAATGTTGGAGCTTAGTAATAATTGGGCTTATAGCATCCTGCTTTTCCAACTAGGGTTGTAGCTTAGCTAGTAATGATTGGGCTTATAGCATCCTGCTTTTCCAACTAGGGTTGTAGCTTAGCTAGTAATGATTGGGCTTATAGCATCCTGCTTTTCCAACTAGGGTTGTAGCTTAGCTAGTAATAATTGGGCTTATAGCATCCTACTCTTCCAACTAGGGTTGTAGCTTAGCCAGCAATAATTGGGATTATAGTATCCTACTTTTCCAACTAATGTTGGAGCTTAATAATAATTGGGCTTATAGCATCCTGCTTTTCCAACTAGGGTTGTAGCTTAGCTAGTAATGATTGGGCTTATAGCATCCTGCTTTTCCAACTAGGGTTGTAGCTTAGCTAGTAATGATTGGGCTTATAGCATCCTGCTTTTCCAACTAGAGATGTAGCTTAGCTAGTAATAATTGGGCTTATAGCATCCTGCTTTTCCAACTAGGGTTGTGGCTTAGCTAGTAATAATTGGGCTTATAGCATCCTGGTTTTCCAACTAGGGTTGTAGCTTAGCTAGTAATAATTGGGCTTATAGCATCCTGCTTTTCCAACAATGGTTGTAGCTTAGCCAGCAATAATTGGGCTTATAGCATCCTGCTTTTCAAATCAGGGTTGTAGCTTAGCTAGTATTAATTTGGCTTATAGCATCCTGCTTTTCCAACTAAGGTTGTAGCTTAGCTAGTAATAACTAGGTTTATAGCATCCTGCTCTTCCAACTAGGGTTGTAGCTTAGCCAGCAATAATTGGGATTATAGTATCCTACTTTTCCAACTAATGTTGGAGCTTAGTAATAATTGGGCTTATAGCATCCTGCTTTTCCAACTAGGGTTGTAGCTTAGCTAGTAATAATTGGGCTTATAGCATCCTGCTTTTCCAACTAGGGTTGTAGCTTAGCCAGCAATAATTGGGCTTATAGCATCCTGCTCTTCCAACTAGGGTTGTAGCTTAGCCAGTAATAATTGGGCTTATAGCATCCTGCTTTTCCAACTAGGGTTGTAGCTTAGCCAGTAATAATTGGGCTTATAGCATCCTGCTTTTCCAACTAGGTTTGTAGCTTAGCTAGTAATGATTGGGCTTATAGCATCCTGCTTTTCCAACTAGGTTTGTAGCTTAGCTAGTAATGATTGGGCTTATAGCATCCTGCTTTTCCAACTAGGGTTGTAGCTTAGCTAGTAATAATTGGGCTTATAGCATCCTGCTTTTCCAACTAGGGTTGTAGCTTAGCCAGTAATAATTGGGCTTATAGCATCCTGCTTTTCCAACTAGGTTTGTAGCTTAGCTAGTAATGATTGGGCTTATAGCATCCTGCTTTTCCAACTAGGTTTGTAGCTTAGCTAGTAATGATTGGGCTTATAGCATCCTGCTTTTCCAACTAGGTTTGTAGCTTAGCTAGTAATGATTGGGCTTATAGCATCCTGCTTTTCCAACTAGGGTTGTAGCTTAGCTAGTAATAATTGGGCTTATAGCATCCTGCTTTTCCAACTAGGGTTGTAGCTTAGCCAGTAATAATTGGGCTTATAGCATCCTGCTTTTCCAACTAGGTTTGTAGCTTAGCTAGTAATGATTGGGCTTATAGCATCCTGCTTTTCCAACTAGGGTTGTGGCTTAGCTAGTAATAATTGGGCTTATAGCATCCTGCTTTTCCAACTAGGGTTGTAGCTTAGCCAGTAATAATTGGGCTTATAGCATCCTGCTTTTCCAACTAGGTTTGTAGCTTAGCTAGTAATGATTGGGCTTATAGCATCCTGCTTTTCCAACTAGGGTTGTAGCTTAGCTAGTAATAATTGGGCTTATAGCATCCTGCTCTTCCAACTAGGGTTGTAGCTTAGCCAGCAATAATTGGGATTATAGTATCCTACTTTTTCAACTAATGTTGGAGCTTAGTAATAATTGGGCTTATAGCATCCTGCTTTTCCAACTAGGGTTGTAGCTTAGCCAGCAATAATTGGGCTTATAGTATCCTACTTTTCCAACTAATGTTGGAGCTTAGTAATAATTGGGCTTATAGCATCCTGCTTTTCCAACTAGGGTTGTAGCTTAGCTAGTAATGATTGGGCTTATAGCATCCTGCTTTTCCAACTAGGGTTGTAGCTTAGCTAGTAATGATTGGGCATATAGCATCCTGCTTTTCCAACTAGAGATGTAGCTTAGCTAGTAATAATTGGGCTTATAGCATCCTGCTTTTCCAACTAGGGTTGTGGCTTAGCTAGTAATAATTGGGCTTATAGCATCCTGGTTTTCCAACTAGGGTTGTAGCTTAGCTAGTAATAATTGGGCTTATAGCATCCTGCTTTTCCAACAATGGTTGTAGCTTAGCCAGCAATAATTGGGCTTATAGCATCCTGCTTTTCAAATCAGGGTTGTAGCTTAGCTAGTAATAATTTGGCTTATAGCATCCTGCTTTTCCAACTAAGGTTGTAGCTTAGCTAGTAATAACTAGGTTTATAGCATCCTGCTTTTCCAAATAGGGTTGTAGCTTAGCCAGCAATGATTGGGCTTATAGCGTCCTGGTTTTCCAATTAGGGTTGTAGCTTAGCTAGTAATAATCGGGTTTATAGCATCCTGCCTTTCTAACTAGGGTTGTAGCTTAGCTAGTAATAATTGGGTTTATAGCATCCTGGTTTTCCAAATAGGGTTGTAGCTTAGCCAGCAATGATTGGGCTTATAGCGTCCTGGTTTTCCAATTAGGGTTGTAGCTTAGCTAGTAATAATCGGGTTTATAGCATCCTGCCTTTCTAACTAGGGTTGTAGCTTAGCTAGTAATAATTAGATTTATAGCATCCTGCTTTTCCAGCTAGGGTTGTGGCTTAGCTGGTAATAATAACAATAATTGGGGGCGGAAATATAAATGAAAATTGCACTAAACATTATAGAACTTGTGGCAATGGTAATGTGTCATTGTGATACACAGAACCTAAAGGCAAGCAAAAATGATAATTTGCACAATTTTGCCTCACCTGTGTGTGTCTGTTTTTGTGTGTGTGCCTGTATGTCTGAAAGTGTGTTTGTGTGTTTGCCTGTATGTCTATGTGTGTGTTTGTGTGTAGGCCTGTAGGTCTGTGTGTGTGCTTGTGTGTGTGCCTGTATGTCTGTCTGTGTGTTTGTGTGTAAGCCTGTATGCCTGTGTGTGTATTTGTATGTAAGCCTGTATATCTGTGTGTGTGTTTGTGTGTAAGTTTGTATGTCTGTGTGTGTTTGTGTGTGTGCCTGTATGTCTGTGTGTGTGTTTGTGTGTGAGCCTGTATCTCTGTGTATGGGTTTGTGTGTGAGCCTGTATGTCTGTGTGTGTGTTTGTGTTTGAGCCTGTATGTCTATGTGTGTGTTTGTGTGTAAGCCTGTATGTCTGTGTGCGTGTTATTGTGTGTCCCTGTATGTCTTTGTATGGGTTTATGTATAAGCCTGTATGCCTGTGTGTGTGTGTTTGTGGGTGTCCCTGTATGTCTGTGTGTGTTTGTGTGTAAGCCTGTATGCCTGTGTGTTTGTTTGTGTGTGTGCCTGTATGTCTATGTGTGTGTTTGTGTATGTGCCTGTATGTCTGTGTGTGTGTTTGTGCGTGTGTGCCTGTATGTCTGCGTATGGGTTTGTGTCTGTGCCTGTATGTCTGTGTGTGTGTTTGTGTGTGTGTGTTTGTATGTGTGCCTGTATGTCTATGTGTGTGTTTGTGATTGATCCTGTATGTCAGTGTATGGGTTTGTGATTGAGCCTGTATGTCTGTGTGTGTGTTTGTGTGTGTGCCTGTATGTCTGCGTGTGTGTTTGTGGGTGTCCCTGTATGTCTGTGTTTGTGTGTAAGCCTGTATGTCTGTGTATGGGTTTGTGTGTGTGCCTGTATGTCTGTGTGTGTTTGTGTTTGAGCCTGTATGTCTGTGTGTGTGTTTGTGAGTTAGCCTGTATGTCTGTGTGTGTTTGTGTGTGCCTGTATGTCTTTCTATGGGTTTATGTATAAGCCTGTATGTCTGTGTGTGTGTTTGTGTGTGTGTGCCTGTATGTCTTTGAGTGTATTTGTATGTAAGCCTGTATATCTGTGTAAGTGTTTGTGTTTGCACCCGTATGGCTGTGTGTGTGCCTGTATGTCTGTGTGTGTGTTTGTGGGTGTCCCTGTATGTCTGTGTATGTGTTTGTGTGTGTGCCTGTATGTCTGTGTGTGTTTGTGTGTGCCTGTATGTTTGTGTGTGTGTTTGTGTGTATGCCTGTATGTCTATGTGTGTATTTGTGTGTGTGCCTGTGTGCGTGTTTGTGTGTAAGCCTGTATATCTGTGTGTGTATTTGTGTGAGCCTGTATGTCTGTATGTGTGTGTTTGTGTGTGAGCCTGTATGTCTGTGTGTCTGTTTTTGTGTGTGTGCCTGTATGTCTGTGTGTGTTTGTGTGTCAGCCTGTATTTTTGTTTGTGTGTGTGTATATCTGTGTAAGTCTGTATGTCTGTGTGTGTGTTGGTGCGTGCGTGTGAGCCTGTATGTCTGTGTGTGTGTTTGTGTTTGAGCCTGTATGTCTGTGTTTGTGTTTGTGTGTAAGCCTGTATGTCTGTGTTTGTGTTTGTGTGTAAGCCTGCATGTCTGTGTATGTGTTTGTGTGTGTCCCTGTATGTCTGTGTGTGTTTGTGTGTGTGCCTGTATGTCTATGTGTGTGTTTGTGTGTGTGCCTGTATGTCTGTGTGTGTTTCTGTGTAATCCTGTATGCCTGTGTGTGTGTGAGCCTGTATGTCTGTGTGTTTATGTGTAAGCCTTTATGCCTGTGTGTGTGTTTGTGTGTGTGTGCCTGTATGTCTGTGTGTGTGTTTGTGTGTGAGCCTGTATGTCTGTGTGTGTGTTTGTAGGTGTGCCTGTATAACTGTCTGTGTGTTTGTGTGTAAGCCTGTATGTGTTTGTGGGTGTCCCTGTATGTCTGTGTATGTGTTTGTGTGTGAGCCTGTATGTCTGTGTGTGTGTTTGTGTTTGAGCCTGTATGTCTGTGTTTGTGTTTGTGTGTAAGCCTGTATGTCTATGTGTGTGTGTTTGTGTGTGTGCCTGTATGTCTATGTGTGTTTGTGTGTGTGCCTGTATGTAAGCCTGTATGTCTATGTGTGTATGTTTGTGTGTGTGCCTGTATGTCTATGTGTGTTTGTGTGTGTGCCTGTATGTCTATGTGTGTTTTTGTGTGTGTGCTTGTATGTCTGTGTATGTGTTTGTGTGTGAGCCTGTATGTCTGTGTATGGGTTTGTATGTAAGCCTGTATGTCTGTGTATGGGTTTGTGTGTGTGCCTGTATGTCTGTGTGTGTGTTTGTGTAAGCCTGTATGTATGTGTGTATTTGTGTTTGAGCCTGTATGCCTGTGTGTGTGTTTTGTGTAAGCCTGTATGTCTGTGTGTGTGTTTGTGAGCCTGTATGTCTGTGTGTGTGTTTGTGTATGTCCCTGTTTGTCTGTGTGTGTGTTTGTGTGTAAGCCTGTATGTCTGTGTGTGTGTTTGTGTGTGTGCCTGTATGTCTATGTGCGTGTTTGTGTGTGTACCTGTATGCCTGTGTGTGTGTTTGTGTGTGTGCCTGTATGTCTGTGTGTGTAAGCCTGTATGTCTATGTGTGTGTTTGTGTGTGAGCCTGTATGTCTGTGTATGGGTTTGTATGTAAGCCTGTATGTCTGTGTATGGGTTTGTGTGTGTGCCTGTATGTCTGTGTGTGTTTGTGTGAGCCTGTATGTCTGTGTGTGTTTGTGTGTGTGCCTGTATGTTTGTGTGTGATCCTGTAATCTTGTGTGTGTGCCTGCATGTCTGTGTATGGGTTTGTGTGTGTGCCTGTATGTCTGCGTGTGTGTTTGTGGGTGTCCCTGTATGTCTGTGTGTGTTTGTGTGTGTGCCTGTATGTCTGTGTTTGTGTGTGTGAGCCTGTATGTTTGTCTGTGTGTGTGTATATCTGTATTAGAGTGCTTTGGGGACCCGAAGTCTATCTTACACATACCTGTGCTTGCAGCTGTCCGTTCAAGTCTGGTTTGTGTTTGCTTTTGCTTCTCGGGGTAATAAATCAAGATATAATTACTTTTATTGGCATTGATTGATGTTTACGACTTACTAAGGCCCGAATCTTGATTATGCTGTAATTTGTTTTACTATAAATCACCGAGGAAAATATTTGTATGCAGTGACAGGGTATTGAAAAATCATAAAAGCACTAAATAAAAATAAAAAAACTAGGTATTTACATGAGATATTTGAGAATTCCTTAAATCATGAGACGAACTAATATAAAGTAATAGATAGATTAAATAAATATATAATAAAGACATCTGAAATTAAATAAATTAAATTCAGTAATGGTAATAATATCACAACTATAAGAGTTACTTTAAAATATTAGAAAAGTGAACCAAAAACATTTTTTTTTTTACCGCGCTACTTCAAGATTTCTTGAAATATTTACCTAAGAAATTTGAGAATTCCTTAAATCATGAGACGAACTAATATAAAATAATCGATGGATCAAATAAATATATAATAAAGGTATCTATAATTAAACTAATTAAATTCAGTAATGGTAATAATATCACAACTATAAGAGTTACTTTAAAATATTAGAAAAGTGAACCAAAAACATTTTTTTTTTTACCGCGCTACTTCAAGATTTCTTGAAATATTTACATAAGAAATTTGAGAATTCCTTAAATCATGAGACGAACTAATATAAAATAATCAATTAATTAAATAAATTTATAATAAAGACATCTAAAATTAAATAAATTAAATTCAGTAATAGTTTAATATCACCACACCTATAAGAGTTAGTTTAATCTATTAGAAAAGTGATCCCAAAATTTTTTTTTTTACGGCACTCCTTCAAGATAACTTGATATATTTACATAAGAAATTTGAGAATTCCTTAACTCACGAGACGAACTAATATAAAATAATCGATGAATTAAATAAATATATAATAAAGACATCTAAAATTAAATAAATTAAATTCAGTAATAGTTTAATATCACATCTATAAAAGTTATTTCAAAATATTAGAAAAGTGATCGAATTTTTTTTTTTTTTACCGCACTACTTCAAGATATATTGAAATCGATGGATCAAATAAATATATAATAAAGGTATCTAAAATTAAATAAAATAAATTCAGTAATAGTTTAATATCACCACATCTATAAAAGCTTTTTTGAAATATTAGAAAAGCGATCCAAAAACATTATTTTTATTTACCGCACTACTTCAAGATATCTTGAGAGAAAACTCGACGTCATGTTCGCTGGCAAATTGTCTGCTCCTCTAAGAATCAAGATTGCTCGACTTGGCAATAATAAGACGCACACTCAACGCATCTAAAATACATCTTTAAAAAAAAGTCTCGCAAATTATGCTTTCATAGAAGCTAACAAGGTCCCAGCGCAATTTAGATTCTAAAAGATCATTATGAACACGTATCCGAGAGGGAAGGTAATTAGACCAGGTAAAAAAAGGTAAAAAATTAAGTTGCTCAGAATTGCTAAAAATCTTAGCAATCGGAGATAATTCACCGATGCATGAGGGAGGATTTCTTTCGCTGGTTCTCGATTGTTTTAAGATGGTATAATCGGTTCTGCCTTTTAAAAAAACAGGGTTGTAAGAACCAGTCCATTTTTTTTTTGTACAAATGCGAAGGAATAAATTATTTACCGGTATTATACCTGGATGAATATCTCGGTAGCTTGGGTACGAGGTGGGTATGGATGAGTAGAGAGAGAGAGAGAGAGAGAGAGAGAGAGAGAGAGAGAGAGAGAGAGAGAGGTGTTGGTTGGAAACGGAGAGTGAACCTAATATAAACAATGAGAACATAGTTATTTACTCTGATTTTCAAGACGATAAACTTAATCAATGTGTGAATATCTAAGAAATTAACCTTACGATCATCATCTCCTACGCCTATTGACACAAAGGGCCTCAAAAAAGAAAAAATATACGGGAGATTCTCAGCACCCCGCTACACACGGGACTGGGGGCGAGTATAAGCAACTTGGTGGAGTAACAAGAACTTTGGGTGTGGAGGAAATGTCCCCCTAAATCTCGTTGAAGTAACTGGCAGCAGGGTGACGGATTGTGTTTAAGGCGATAGACAAGATGTCTCTTCGGCTTCTACTCTTAATGCCTGGCGGATGATCTTACTGGAATTAATGTGGACCGGCAGGGGGCACTTGCCTTACTTAGGCACTGCGCATAACAAGGAACTGCCTATCTTTTATTATTGTTATTATTATTATTATTACTAGCTAAAGTACAACCCTGGTTGGAAAAGCAAGATGCTATAAGCCAAAGGGCGCCGATAGGGAAAAATAGCCCAGTGAGGAAAGGAGATAAGGAGATAAATAAATGATGAGAACAAATAAACAATAAATTATTAAAAAAACAGTAACACCGTCAAAACAGATATGTCATATATAAACTATTAACAACGTCAAAACAGATATGTCATATATAAACTATAAAAAGACTAATGTCAGCCTGGTCAAAATAAAAACATTTGCTGTAACTTTGAACTTTTGAAGTTCTATTAATTCAACTACCCGATTAGGAAGATCATTCCACGACTTGGTCACAGCTGGAATAAAACTTCTAAAATACTGATGAATGTAGCCAATGAATCCTCTATGGATTTAGTCAGTCTATGAAATGTCCAGATGAATGAAATTTGAACAATTCTTGGAACATAGATAATTCTCTTCCAGATCTTACTGGAAGAACACTCCGAACTTCAATTCCCTAAAAACGTTAGTCAAAAAATTCCTTATGAATTATAATCTTCAACTCCCCAGAAACCACAAGTTTTTTTCCACACTCACATATAAAAAAAAAAATTCAACAACTGAGTAAGCCCTTGGGTTAGAGTTCCCTTGCTTGAGGGTACAATCGGGTACACTATCCTATCTTATTTCTCTTCCTCTTGTTATTTTGAAGTTTTAATCATCTTGTTATTTTTAAGTTTTTATAGTTTATATAAAAAAATTATTTTAATGTTATTATTGTTCTTAAAATTCTCTTAATGGTTTTCCTTATTTCCTTTCCTCACTGGGCTATTTTCCCTGTTGCAGCACTTGGGCTTATAGCATCTTGCTTTTCCAACTAGAGTTGTAGCTTAGCTAGTAATAATAATAATAATAATGATAATAATAATAATAATAATAATAATAACAGGCAACTATTCAATGAAGTTTTCCATTACTGGAATTCTTTGCATTTAAATATGAAGAAATTAAATAGAAAACTTTATAAAAGTTCATAGTTTATCACATTATGAATGAAAAATTCAATAGTATCTGATACATACAGTATATATATATATATATATATATATATATATATATATATATATATATATATATATATATACATATATATATATATATATATATATATGTATATATATATATATATATATATATATATATATATATATATATTATATATATATATATAAACAAAATAATTCACCATGGTGATTTAGACGAAGTTACACAAGGGTAAACACCCTACCTTTATTTTCACCACCAATGATATATTGTTACTCTTCGTAAAATATTCTATTTTCCCATTTTCCTTTCCTCACTGGGCTATTTATCCTGTTGGAAATTCTGGGCTTATAGCATCCTGCTTTTCCAACCAAGGTTGTAGCTCAGCTAATAATAATAATAATAATAATAGTAATAATAATGATAATAATAATAATAATAATAATAAGTAATCACTTCTTCGAAGCAAAAATTTCGCACGAAGACACTAAAAAGACAGTCACAAAACGTCCTCATGCGAAGATGGCTTTACTCACTACTTCAGCCCTCAAATTATACGCGAAATAATCGTACAAACTCCTCCAAGTGCCTCTTCTTTAAAAGGTTGAAAGGTCGTGGATTCTTAAACAAACAAACAAGAGAGATCTAAAAAAGTAGTGTCTTAAAACACCTCCAAGACGGTGAAGAGCAAATACAGAAGTGAAGGAAGAAGTGGAGGCCTTTTGTTTTGACAGAGTGTCTTGAAGATGACCGTGGGTCATCTTGCTCGTTGGGATAATATTTCCCCGAGACGAGAGATCGTGAGCAACGCCTGTGTTTGGAAGCTGTACGAGTAGGCAGGTTTTGTTTAGGGAGTAAATAACGCATTCTCTCTCTCTCTCTCTCTCTCTCTCCTCTCTCTCTCTCTCTCTCTCTCTCTCTCTCAATTACACACACATTACAATGTATGTGTTAATTATCCCCCCGCCCCTCTCCTCATCGTATATCCATAGATCAAGTATGCTTCTCTCTCTCTCTCTCTCTCTCTCTCTCTCTCTCTCTCCTCTCTCTCTCTCTCTCTCTCTCTCTCTCTCTCTCTCCTGAATTAACCTGTCGCGTATAAATACACACACATTACAATGTATGTGTTAATTATCCCGCCTCTCTCCTCATCGTATATCCATAGACCAAGTATGCTTCTCTCTCTCTCTCTCTCTCTCTCTCTCTCTCTCTCTCTCTCTCTCTCTCCTTTGGGTCTTTCTTATCAAGTCGAGGCCCAGCAATCTCCATGAGCAGAAACACAGACATTACAATGTACGCTCTAATTGTTTCCCATTCTCATTATATAATCATAAACCAGATAAGATCTCTCTCTCTCTCTCTCTCTCTCTCTCTCTCTCTCTCTCTCTCTCTCTCTCATTTGGCTCTTTAATACACATCACAATATACGCTCTAATTATTCTCCTCTTCTCCCTCGTATATCTATAAATCAGGTATCTTCAGTTCTCTCTCTCTCTCTCTCTCTCTCCTCTTCTCTCTCTCCTCTCTCTCTCTCTCTCTCTCTCTCTCTCTCGTATTTGCAGTCTTCAATTCCCCCTCGTATTATTCTTTAAAGTTAGCGAAGATAACAAGTTAATCCATCTAAACCTGTCAGGTAAGAAAAAACATGAAATTAAATCACGTCATTTAAACAGTTAAGGACGTAAATTAGTAATTGGAAATAAAAAGAGAAATTAAAAACAGGTGATACGTCAGAAAATCTCTCTCTCTCTCTCTCTCTCTCTCTCTCCTCTCTCTCTCTCTCTCTCTCTCTCTTTCACACACATTAAGGTGTATACAATCTCTCTCTCTCTCTCAGATACACCACACACAGTATACATTAAGGTGTATACATTTATTCGCTCTCTCTCTCTCTCTCTCTCTCTCTCTCTCTCTCTCTCTCTCTCTCTCTCTCTCTCTCACACACACTAAGGTGTATACAATCTCTCTCTCTCTCTCTCAGATACACCACACACAGTATACATTAAGGTGTATACATTTATTCGCTCTCTCTCTCTCTCTCTCTCTCTCTCTCTCTCTCTCTCTCACTAAGGTGTATACAATCTCTCTCCCTCTCACAGACACACCACACACATACAGTATACATTAAGGGGGATACATTTATTCGCTCTCTCTCTCTCTCTCTCTCTCTTCTCTCTCTCTCTCTCTCTCTCTCTCTCTCTCTCACTCAAACATAAGGTGCATACAATCTCTCTCCCTCTCACAGACACACCATACACATACAGTATACATTAAGGTGTATACATTATTCTCTCTCTCTCTCTCTCTCTCTCTCTCTCTCTCTCTCTCTCTCTCTCTCTCTCTCTCTCTCTCTCTGTGGTCATTTGCATCCGGTATTAAATCTTGTGTATACAATGGGACTTCGTTTATTTCGGTTTCAATTGTATTGATTGATAGTTTTAGTAATTATTTCTTATTTTTGTGTAATCTATGAGTTCCAATTAGTTTCATTTTGTTTTTATTGAATAATAGTATTGTAGTTTTAATACAGTTCACTATGTGCAGGTCACGAAATTCGTTTATGATTTCTGGATGGAAGATAAACTAACCTAACCTGACCTAACCTAACCTGACCTAACCTAATCTAACCTAATCTAACATAACTTAACCTAACCTAACCTAATCTAACCTAATCTAACCTAACTTAACCTAACCTAATCTAACCTAACCTATATACATTTTTGGAAAGCTCAGAATCTAAATAATAATAAAAAAAAAACATTAATCAATTTCTCAAGACCATTCTTTCAACCATTTCTAATATTTAATATCTGATTGTATTTACAAATTTAGGCTATATAGCTTAGGGTTAAGGCCTGAGAGGTCATTAAACGACTAGGAGTAAATGGCGAAAACAATAAAATTACACTGACGTCTTTCTCTTCCTAGGTTTTTGAAGTTTTTATATTTTATATATGAAAGATCTATTTGAATGTTGTTACTGTTCTTAAAATATTTTATTTTAATTGCTCATTACTTCTCTTGTAGTTTATTTATTTCATCGCCTCCTTTCCTCTCTGGGATATTTATTCCCTTTTGGAGTTCTTAAGCTTATAGCATCCTGTTTTTCCAACTAGCGTTGTAGCTTAGCTTGTAATAATGATAATAATAAAAATAATAATGATAATAATAATAATAATAATAACAGTAATAATAATGATAATAATAATAATAATAATAATATTAATAATAATAATAATGATAATGTTAATAATTTTCCCCTGCTGGAGACTTTGGCCTTATAGCATCCTACTTTCGAAGCTAGGGTTGTAGCTTAGCTAATACTACTACTACTACTACTACTACTACTACTACTACTACTACTACTACTACTAATAATAATAATAATAATAATTTTCCCCTGCTGGAGCCTTTGGCCTTATAGCATACTACTTTCGAAGCTAGGGTTGTAGCTTAGCTAATAATAATAATAATAATAATAATAATAATAATAATAATTTTCCCCTGCTGGAGCCTTTGGGCTTATAGCATCCTACTTTTCCAGCTAGCGTTGTAGCTTAGCTAATAATAATAATGATAACAATAATAATAATAATAATAATATTAATAATAATAATTATGATAATGTTAATAATTTTCCCCTGCTGGAGCCTTTGGCCTTATAGCATCCTACTTTCGAAGCTAGGGTTGTAGCTTAGCTAATAATAATAATAATAATGATAATAATAATAATAATAATAATAATAATTTTCCCCTGCTAGAGCCTTTGGGCTTATAACATCCTACTTTTCAAGCTAGCGTTGTAGCTTAGCTAATAATAATAATAATAATAATAATAATAATAATAATAATAATAATTTTCCCCTGCTGGAGCCTTGGGCTTATAGCATCCTACTTTTCAGCTAGCGTTGTAGCTTAGCTAATAATAATAATAATGATGATAATAATAATAATAAGGTATTTCAGTTGAAATATATATATTCCATTCACACCAAAAAAGGTAAGTAAAGTTTACACACGGCCCAAGGTTGACCTAAACTTGGCGGGCATAAAAAAAAAAAAACATCGGAATTTATAGTATTTTGCCATCAAATGATTTTCCATTGAATTATTTTCTCTAATTTTGCTAATTGGGATCGCAAGGTATATTCTGCCCATAATCATCTAATCAACTGTTGTATCTTTTTTTCGTAATGAAGATATAATCAGGAGAGGAGGGCAAAGGCGGTGTGTGTGTTTTGAACTGTTTTCGTAAAAAGAAAGAATGTTGGTTCTGTTAATTAGAGACAACAATAAAAAAAGAAACATGCTCCCTGTAGAAATGGCTATGGGGTCATAGCATACGAAGAGCTCTCTCTCTCTCTCTCTCTCTCTCTCTCTCTCCTCTCTCTCTCTCTCTCTCTCTCTCTCTCTCCTCATTAAGGTGTATACATTTTCTCTCTCTCACACACATACAGCATACATACATTATGGTGCATACATATTTTCTTTCTCTCACACAAATTAAGGTTTATACATTCTCTCTCTCTCACATTAACGTCTATTCATTTTCTCTCACACATACGTATACATACATTAAGGTATATTTACATTCTCTCTCTCTCTCTCTCCTCTCTCTCCTCTCTCTCTCTCTCTCTCTCTCTCTCACATTAACGTCTGTACATTTTCTCTCACATACGTATACATACATTAAAGTATATATACATTCTCTCTCTCTCTCTCTCTCTCTCTCTCTCTCTCTCTCTCTCTCTCTCTCTCTCTCTCTCTCTCATTAACGTCTGTACATTTTCTCTCACACATACGTATACATACATAAAAGTATATATACCTTCTCTCTCTCTCTCTCTCTCTCTCTCTCTCTCCTCTCTCTCTCTCTCTCTCTCCTCTCTCTCTCTCTCTCTCTCTCTCTCTATATCACATACATATGCACAGTATGATGTAAACATTGGCGATGATATTATTAACACTGATGATAATCAAATTAAATCATATAATGTTTTGTCTTCCACGAGGGTAATCTACGTTTAAAAAACTTCACTTCAAGATTTTCTGTGGTCTAGTTCGGGTCTGGTTCTTTTATATGAACGAATTATCTTTGTTCCTACATCGTTACGGTTCATTACGTCATTGTAGGGATAAACCCCTCCCCGATATAATAAAGAAATATATATATATATATATTTATATATATATAAATATATATATATATATATATATATATATATATATATATAAATAAATATATAGATATATATATATATATAATAATAATAATAAAGAAATATATATATATAAATATGTATATATATATATATATATATATAGATATATAAATATATATAAATATATATATATATATATATATATATATATACATATATATATATATATATATATATATATATATATATATATATACACATATATATAAAACTGTGAGTAGAATTATGGCCATGAAGTTGTTCACAAACAAACAAACAGACAAACAGGTGCGAAAACATAACCTCCTCCTAACTTCGTTGGCGGAGGTAATAAGAAAAGGAGCAGGTGACAACTGTCCAACTGAACGGGAGCTCTCGTTATACGCGTGGCTGAGCCTACAAGGAACCAGAACTCCCAATTAGTTCTCAGGAGATGATATCTGGACAAAAGGAGGAGGAGGAGGAGGAGGAGGAGGAGGAGAAGGAGGAGGAGGAGGGGGAGGAGGAGGAGGGGGAGGAGGAAGGGGAGGAGGAGGAGGAGGAGGAGGAGGAGAGAGAAGAGTGACACCGGACAATCGAGTGAGGAAGGTCATGGAATTTTAAATTTTTGCCTCGTAAGAGACAGTGAAATATTAAAATATTATAATAGGGCTGTTTTTTATGTTATTAGGGAGTGCTTGATATCAATATGGCTACAATGGAAACTGCTAACTACTAATTATCATGATATTTGCAATATATTTAATTATTTATTCTTTAGCATTCAAATAAATATTTATTCTTGCCATATTTAATCAGGCCACCAGTTGAGTTTGACTCATAATAATAATAATGATAATGATAATAATAATAATAATAATAATAATAATAATAATAATAATAATAATAATAATCATTATTAGGAACTCTAGTGAAAAAAGAAACTCATTAGAACTATGATTAAAATATGAAATCATTCAGATTAAAAATAGACATAGAAAATAATAATTATCATCATTAAGGACACTAATTAAAATGAAACTCAAAAATAAAAATGATAAAAATAGAAGATTATATAGAGGTGTCTTAATTCAAAGAAAATTTGATCAATTAAATCAATTACATTTATGAAAATACAAAAAAAGGAGAAAGAACATCCAGAGAATAATTTGAAATATCAAGGGACTCATTAAAAAGAACTCAAGAAGAAAAATAATGAAAACAGGAGATTAAATAGAGGTGTCTCAATTGAAAGAAAAATTGATCAACTAAATCAATTTCATTTATCAAAATAGAAAATATGAAAGAGAAAGATCCTTTCGAGAATAATTTGAAAGGTCAAGGGGCTAATTACTAATTATAAAAGAAACTCAAAAAGAAAAATGATAAAAATTGAAGATTATATAGAGGTGTCTTAATCATTCAAAGAAAATTTGATCAAATAATTAATTTCATTTATCAAAATACAGAGGAAAAATATCCTTCAGAGAATAATATGAAAGGTCAAGGGACTAATTAAAAAAACTCAAAAAGAAAAAGGATAAAAACAGAAGCTTATTCTGATTAGAAACTTAGAGGTGTCTCAATTTAAAGAAAATCTGATCAACTAAAACAATTTCATTTATCAAAATACAAAACGAAAAGGCGAAAGATACTCCAGAGAATAATTTGAAATATCAAGGGACTAATTAAAAAGAACTCAAGAATAAAAATGATAAAAATAGGAGATTATATGGAGGTGTTTCAATTGAAAGAAAATTTGATCAACTAAATCAATTTCATTTATCAAAATACAAAAAAGGAGAAAAATCATCCAGAGAATAATTTGAAATATCAAGGGACTAATTAAAAAGAACTCAAGAAGAAAAATAATAAAAACAGGATATAAAATAGAGGTGTCTCAATTGAATGAAAATTTGATCAACTAAATCAATTTCATTTATCAAAATAAAAAAAATAAAGGAGAAAGATCCATCAGAGAATAATTTGAAAGATCAAGGGTCTCCTAATTAAAAAGAAAATGATAAAAATAGATTATATAGAGGTGTCTTAATGCAAAGAAAATTTTATCAAATAATTAATTTCATTTATCAAAATACGAAACGAAAAGGAGAAAGATCCTCCAGAGAATAATTTGAAAGGTCAAAGGACTAATTAAAGGGAAACTTAAAAAGAAAAATTATAAAAATTGAAGATTTTATAGGTGTGTCTCAATTTAAAGACAATTTAATCAAAAAATGCAATTTCATTTATCAAAACACAGAGGAAAGAAATCCTTCAGAGAGTAATTTGAAAGGTCAAGGGACTAATTAGAAAAAAATTTAAAAATAAAAAAGAAAAAGTATAAAAACAGAAGCTTATTCAGATCAGAAACTTACAGGTGTCTCAATTTAAAGAAAATTTGATCAAATAAATCAATTTCATTTATAAAAATAACAAAAAAAAGAAAAAAAGAGAAAAATCCTCCAGAGACGAATTTGAAATGTCAAGGGACTAATTAAAAAGAAACTCAAAACGCAAAATGAAAAAAAAAATATAGAAGTGTCTCAATTGAAAGAAAATTTGATCAAAGAAAAGAAATTTCATTTATCAAAAAAGAAAAAAAAAAGAAGAAAGATATCCTCTAGAGAATAATTTGAAAGGTCAATCAAATCAGGTCAATGACCCCATACTTTATTATCAATGATCTTTATCAGCCTCTAATGTTGATTACCGGCCCCTGGATGCCATGGACGGCCCTGTTAGCCCGACGGGTTGCACCTCGTTCCAACAGAAGTGCTTCCTCATTCCAGCTAAAGGGAGATCTCTGTCGCGATACTCATCTCGGGCCAACGCCTGTCCAATTATCCTGAAGGCGGATGTAAATTTCATGTTAAAATGGAGAAGAGATATCTTTGGGAGTAAGGTCAGAGTGCAACGATTTCGTGGAAAATTTAGTCCAATTTAGGGTTGTGGTGGCCTACCTATTAATAGGTTCTATAGTCCATTTCTATTAGCGATGCATATTTGCACCGACTCGCGGCGGTGCCCTTTTAGCTCTGAAAAGTTTCCGGATAGCTGATTGGTTAGAATTATCTTGTCCAACCAATCAGCAATCCGGAAACTTTTCCGAGCTAAAAGGGCACCTGATTGGTTAGAATTATCTTGTCCAACCAATCAGCGATCCGGAAACTTTTCCGAGCTAAAAGGGCACTGCCGCGAGTCGGTGCAAATATGCATCGCTAAAAGAAATGGACTATAGGTTCGCCAGGGTAGCCGCCACCCGTTGAGATACTACCGCCAGAGTTACTGGGTCCTTTCTTGGAAAATTTAGTCCAAATAGGTACTAGGTTGGCCAGGGCACCAGCTATCCATTGAGATACTACCGCTAGAGTAGTAATAATATATATGGTCCTTTCTTGGAAAATTCAGTCCAATTTAGGGTTGTGGTAGCCTACCTACTAATAGGTACTAGGTCGGCCAGGGCACCAGCTATCCGTTGAGATACTATAGCTAGAGAGTTATATGGTCCTTTCTTGGAAAATTCAGTCTAATTTAGGGCTGTGGTGGCCTACCTATTAATAGTTACTAGGTTAGCCAGGGCACCAGCTACCCGTTCAGATACTACCGCTAAAGAGTTATATGGTCCTTTCTTGGAAAATTTAGTCCAATGTAGGGTTTTGGTGGCCTACCTACTAATAGGTACTTGGTTGGCCAGGGCACCAGCTATCCGTTGAGATACTACCTCTAAAGAGTTATATAGTCCTTTGACTGGCCAGACAGTACTGCATTGGAGTCTTCTCTCCGGTAACGGCTCATTTTTCCTTTGCCCACATATACACCGAATAGTCTGGCATATTCTTCACATATTCTTCTCGGTCCTCATACACCTGACAACACTGAGATTACCAAACAATTCTTCTTCACTAAAGGGCTTAACCGTTGCACTAATTTTTCAGTGGCTACTTTCCTCTTGGTAAGGGTAAAAGGGACTCTTTAGCTATAGTAAGCAGCTCTTCTAGGAGAGGGACACTCCAAAATCAAACCATTGTTCCCTATTCTTGGGTAGTGCCATAGCCTGTGTACCATGGTCTTTCACTGTCTTGGGGTGGAGTTCTCTTGCTTTAGGGTACAGTCGGGCACACTATTCTATGTTATCTCTCTTCCTCTTGTTTTTTTTAAAGGTTTTATAGTTTATATATGAAATATTTATTTTAATGTTGTTACTGTTCTTAAAATATTTTAGTTTAATTATTTCTCTTGCAGTTTCCTTATTTTCTTTCCTCACTGGGCTATTTTCGCTGTTGGAGCCCTCGGGTTTATAGCATTCTGCTTTTCCAACTAGGGTTGTAGCTTGGCAAGTAATGATAATAATGATATGGTAACGTCCCCCCTGACTGGTGATCGCCGGACTGGTGTTCGAATCCAGTTCAAACTCGTTAGCTCTTTTAGTAGTTGCAACCTCAACATCCATGTGAACTAAGGATGTAGGATTTGGGGGATTCTATAGGTCTACCTGCTGAGTCATCAGCAGTCATTGCCTGGCCCTCCCTGGTCATAGCTTGGATGGAGAGGGGCTTGGGCATTAATCATATATATATATATATATATATATATATATATATATATATATATATATATATATATATATATATATATACAAATTCATTCAAAACTATAAAAACCAGTTAAAATTTAAATGAAAATTAAAAGGAAAAAAAATGAATAAATAAATATATACATATTCATTTTTTTCCTTTTAATTTTCATTTAAATTTTAACTGGTTTTTATAGTTTTGAATGAATTTGTAAGAAATTTTAACTGTTTCTTAATTCTTTTGTATATATATATATATATATATATATATATATATATATATATATATATATATATATATGGTTAGTCTCTAGGGCATTGTCCTGCTTGCTGGGCAATGTTATTGTCCCTTGCTTCTTCCATTCATGAGTTGCCTTTAAAACTTTAAATTGAGTGAACTTAACAATTATTCAAATGGAGGCTCATACTAAAAAAAAATCCTGAAATGTCCTGGAACTGTTTAAAGTAGAGGAATTTGCAAAGGATGTTTGTCATTATTATTATTATTATTATTATTATTATTATTATTATTATTATTATTATTATTATTATTATTTGTTAAGCTACAGCAAAAGTTGAAGAAACAGGACATGGGCAGGATATATAATGAGAATGACAAATAATAGCTGGACATTAAGAATAACAGAATGGGTCCCTAGAGATAACAAAAGAAGCAGGGGAAGGAAGAGAGTACGATGCATTGACAAACTAAGAAAATTTGCCTGTATAAACTTGCATAGAAAAACCATAAACAGACACAAGTGGATATGTAAGTAGATATATATATATATATATATATATATATATATATATATATATATATATATACATATATATAAGCCGAATATTATGCACCTCTTAATATCTGGATTCTCTCTGCCTCAAAGGCAGAGTGGATAAGTCAAGAGAATCTCAGTTTCTTGGGCCCAGGTTCGATTCCCTGCCCGACCAGAAGCTATTAGCATTAAGTTGAATCCCCCTTGGGTCTCTGATCTCGAGGTAGAGAATCCAGATATTAAGAGGTCTATAATATATGGCTTATATGAATATATATGAGAAAAACGTATAAATGTACAAAATTATCATATATATACATATATACATATAAATATATATATATATATATATATATATATATATATATATATATATATATTTATATATATATATATATATATATATATATATATATATATATAACCAGACACTATCTCTTTATTACATAGGGAACATCCTTAAACCTGGCATGCCAGCTTCATATATTCAACCCTTCCCTTTTATCCGGAATTTATAACGTCATGAGCACGCTTGCAACCAAACACACATTGTTTCCTTGCACCAATTATCATCATTTCCTTTCTCCTAATCATCATGGTCACTTTATCGTCACCTTTTGCGAATTCCTTAAAAAAAAAAAAAAAAAAAAAAAAAAAAAAAAAAAAAAAAAAAAAACTGCTGAGCGTGTGATCTTCATTGGCGGGTTTTATAGCAGAATTATCTCAAATGAAGTTCGGTGTGAGATAACTTGGGCAGTTTTCTCGTTGTAAGGGATATTTGTGAGAGCGGGAGTGAGTGATCAGACCTCTCTCTCTCTCTCTCTCTCTCTCTCTCTCTCTCTCTCTCTCTCTCTCTCTCTCTCTCTCTCTCTTAGCTTAAGGGAGGGCATATGATTATAAATTTTTAACACGTTTGCTGATATAGATATACCCACCTATACAGGTACATACGCACACATATAGGCTACATATACTGTATATATATATATATATATATATATATATATATATATATATATATATATATACATACATATATATACATACATATATATATACATATATATATATATATATATATATATATATATATATATATATATATATGTATGTATATACTGTATGTACATAAAGATGTGTTAAAATATGTAAATATACATACATATATATATATATATATATATATATATATATATATATATATATATATATATATATACATATACATATATATATATATATATATATATATATATATATATATATATATATATATATATAAAGATATGTTGAAATATATATATTTATATATATATATATATATATATATATATATATATATGTATATATTTTAACACATTTATATATGTGTATATATAGGTATATATATGTGTATATATATACATATATATATATATATATATATATATATATATATATAAATATATATATATATATATATATATATATGTGTGTGTGTGTGTGTGTGTGTGGGTGGTGTCTATTTCAGCAAACGTGTTAAAAATATATAATGAACAGCAATTACATGTTCTATCACAAAATACCGAATCTATCATAATTATCATTAATTTAAATTATTATTTTTTTTTTTTTATAAAATTTTATTACCTCTGTGATTTTTTATATTTTTTTACCATTTTTATATTTCTCTTACATATCTTTCTTATGTAAATTTTCAGTATCATTATTATTATTTTGTCATTAACCTTAGGGGGCATGTTAGTAGGTGCCCCATGGATCCGCTAGTGATATATATATATGTACGAATATATATATATATATATATATATATATATATATATATATATATACATACATATATATATATACTGCATATATATATATATATATATATATATATATATATATATATATTACATATATATATATATATATATATATATATATATATATATATATATACATATATATATATATATATATATATATATACATATATATACATATATATATGTATATATATATATATATATATATATATATATATATATATATATATATATATATATATATCTGAGATAGATAACGAGAGAAGAATTTACAGACACATGTCTGATCCATCAATCGTTGAATAAAAAAAAAAGAAAAAAAAATTCCCATAAAACACCAAACACGATTATCCCATAATAAAAATAAAAACTACACGATAAAGGCTTTGTGCCCTGCCGCACGACGGAAGGTGCACGTCAACTGCCCCGCTTGCTAACAGACACGTCAGTAATTATAGCCTGACCTCTCAGTGGGTACAGCGTGCAACCCGTTGACCTTTTGACCTCGCGAGGGAAACGAAATGAAGGATTTTATTTCGATAATATGAGAATCTTCGACGGGATTTCTTTAGGATGTGATGACCATGAATGGGATTGGCAGCTGTGTGTCCTTATCTATACTATGGGACTGGCAGCTGTGTGCTCTTATCTAGATTATGGGACTGGCAGCTGTGTGTCCTTATCAAGACCATGGGACTGGCAGCTGTGTGTCCTTATCAAGACCATGGGACTGACAGCTGTGTGTCTTTATCAAGACCATGGGACTGGCAGCTGTGTGTCCTTATCAGACCATGGGACTGGCAACTGTGTCCTTATCAAGACCATGGGACTGGCAGCTGTGTGTTCTTATCTAGACTATGGGACTGGCAACTGTGTCCTTATCAAGACCATGGGACTGACAGCTGTGTCCCTATCAAGACCATGGGACTGACAGCTGTGTCCCTATCAAGACCATGGGACTGGCAGCTGTGTTCCTATCAAGACCATGGGACTGACAGCTGTGTTCCCTTATCAAGACCATAGGACTGGCAGCTGTGTGCTCTTATCTAGACTATGGGACTGGCAGCTGTGTGTCCTTATCAAGACCATGGGACTGGCAGCTGTGTGTCCTTATCAAGACCATGGGACTGACAGCTGTGTGTCCTTATCAAGACCATGGGACTGGCAGCCGTGTGCTCTTATCTAGACTATGGGACTGGCAGCTGTGTGCGCTTAGCAAGACCATGGGACTGGCAGCTGTGTCCCTATCAAGACCATGGGACTGACAGCTGTGTGCCCTTATCAAGACCATGGGACTGGCAGCTGTGTGCTCTTAGCTGGACTGTGGGACTGGCAGCTGCGTGCCCTTGTCAAGACCATGGGACTGGCAGTTGTGTCCTTATCAAGACCATAGGACTGGCAGCTGTATGCTCTTAGCTAGACTATGGGACTGGCAGCTGTGTGTCCTTATCTAGACTATGGGACTGGCAGCTGTGTGCCTTTATCAAGACAATGGGACTAGCAGCTGTGTACGCTTATCTAGACTATGGAACTGGCAGCTGTGTATCCTTGTCAAGACCATGGGACTGGCAGCTGTGTTCTCATATCTAGCCCATGGGACTGGCAGTTGTGTGCGCTTAGCTAGACCATAGCCTTCTTGGGTAGCACCATAGCCTCTGTACCATGGTCTTCCACTGTCTTTGGGTAGAGTTCTCTTGCTTGAGGATATACTCAGGCACTCTATTTCATATCATTTGTCTTCCTCTTGTTTTTTTTATAGTTTATAGGTTATGTACATTGTAGTAAACCTATGCTTAAAGTAGAAATTGGTCATAAGGAGGACTGAAGATCAACTTTGTATGATTAGATGAAGTAATCTTTTGTAAAAAGTCACAATAATCAAATACTAACAGCTGAGGTTCTGTAGTCAAGATAAAAGTAAGTCATGAAGTTTATGACCAGCATTTCCTGACCTAAAACACACACAGAAACTTGCACAGATACAAACAGGTCCGTGGTGATGCCTAGAGTGTAACAACATTCGATGTCAGAAACTTGTTTAAATGTAAACATCTCTGGCAACAGTATAATAGAATTATGAAGTAGAGCCTTAACAGTGAACAAGATAATGGGAAGGTTTGCCCTTATTATTATTATTATTATTATTATTAGTAGTAGTAGTAGTAGTAGTAGCTACAATCCTAGTTGGAAGATCAGGATGCTATAAGCCTAAGAGCTTCAACAGGGAAAAATTGCTCAATGAGAAAAGAAAATAAAGAAACAGAATACAACATAATCTGATGTAAATGACCTATCTAGAAGCAAACAAGTAATATTGATGTTTATAGTGCAACAGTATTTAGTATCAGTGACCTAATTATAGCAAAGAGATCAATGACAATTTTCACAAGTGTAGCAACATCTGATTTCAACTACTAACTCCTAAACAACACGACTGGGTGAATTGCGCATGGCACATTGTCTTGGTGCCTCTTTCTTTAGTACTGGATAGGCCACCCTGTCTGCTTTAGAAAAAAAAAAAACACACACAGAAGTATGCAAAACTTTCTAAATCACGCTTTCTAGACCAAGTTAACCATTATTTCTTAGCCCCAGTACCTTATTTACTAGCAAAGGAACAGTCAATGAACGTGTTAAGAGTCCTAGATCAAGTTAACCATGATTTCATATCCCTAGAGAGTTATTTACTAGCAAAAAACCAGGTCTGCGGGCGTGTTACGACTCCTAGATCAAGTTAACCATGATTTTCTATCCCCAGAAACTTATTTACTAGCAAAAGAACAGGTCTGAAGACGTGTTACGATTCCTAGATCAAGTTAATCATGATTTTCTATCCCCAGAAACTTATTTACTAGCAAAAGAACAGGTCTGAAGACGTGTTACGATTCCTAGATCAAGTTAACTATGATTTTCTAGCCTCAGAAACTTATTTACTAGCAAAAGAACAGGTCTGAAGACGTGTTACGATTCCTAGATCAAGTTAACTATGATTTTCTAGCCTCAGAGACTTATTAACTAGCAAAATTACAAGTATTTGGGCGTGTTTTGATTCCTATATCAAGTTAACCATGATTTAATATCCTAAGAAACTTATTTACTTGCAAAATTACAAGTTTGTGGACATGTTTCGATTCCTAGATCAAGTTAACCATGACTTTCTAGCATCGGGACCTTATTTACTAGCAAAAGAACAGGTCTGGGGACGTGTTACGAATCCTAGATCAGGTTATCCATGGTTTTCTTGACTCAGGAACTTATTTACTATCAAAATAACAAGTCTGGGGACGTGTTTCAATTCCTAGCCCAAGATAACCATGATTTTCTATCTCGAGAAACTTATTTACTAGTAAAATAAACATGTCTGCAGACGTTTTAATTCCTACACTATGTTAACCATGATTTTCTATCCCAAGAAACTTATTTACTAGCAAAAGAACAGTTTGTGAACGTGTTACGTTTCCTATATCAAATTAACCATTAATTCCTAGCCTCGGGATCTTATTTACTAGGAAAATAAACATGTCTGCAGACGTTTCATTACCTACACCAAGTTAATCATGATTTTCTGGTCAAAGAAGCTTATTTTCTAGCAAAAGAACAGATCTTCGGATGTTTCGATTCCCAGATTAAGTTAACCATGATTTTCTATCCCTAGAAACTTAATCACTAGCTAAAGAGCAGGTCTGTGGACGTGTTACGATTCCTACATCAAGTTAACCATTAATTCCTAGCCTTAGATCAAGTTAACCATGATTTTATATCCCCAAGAAACTTATTTACTAGCAAAATTACAAGTCTTTGGACCTGTTTTGATCCTAGATAAAGTTAACAATGACTTTTTATACCCAGAAACTTCTTTACTAGCAAAAGAACAGTTTGTGAACGTGTTACCATTCCTAGACCAAGTTAACCAGGATTTTCTATCCTCAGAAACTTATTTACTAGCAAAAGAACAGCTCTGCGGACGTGTTACGATTCCTACATCAAATTAACCATTAATTCCTAGCCTCGGGATCTTATTTACTAGGGAAATAAACATGTCAGCAGACGTTTCAATTCCTACACCAAGTTAACCATGACTTTCTGGTCAGAGAAACTTATTTTCTAGCAAAAGAACAGGCCCGCCGACGTGTTACGATTTCTAGATCAAGTTAACCATGATTTTATATCCCTAAGAAACTTATCTACTATCAAAAGAGCAGGTCTGTGGACGTGTTACGATTCCTACATCAAGTTAACCATTAATTCCTAGCCTTAGATCAAGTTAACCATGAAACTTATTTACTGGCAAAATTACAAGTCTTTGGACGTGTTACGATTCCTAGACCAAGTTAACCATGATTTTCTATTCCCAGAAACTTATTTACTAGCAAAAGAGCAGGTCTGCGGACGTGTTACGATTCCTAGATCAAGTCAACCATGATTTTCTATCATCAGAAACTTATTTACTAGCAAAAGAACAGTTTGTGAACGTGTTACCATTCCTAGACCAAGTTAACCGTGATTTTCTATCCCGTTACCATTCCTAGACCAAGTTAACCACGATTTTCTATCCACAGAAACTTATTTACTAGCAAAAGAACAGTTTGTGAACGTGTTACCATTCCTAGACCAAGTTAACCACGATTTTCTATCCACAGAAACTTATTTACTAGCAAAAGAACAGTTTGTGAACGTGTTACCATTCCTAGACCAAGTTAACCACGATTTTCTATCCACAGAAACTTATTTACTAGCAAAAGAACAGTTTGTGAACGTGTTACAATTCCTAGACCAAGTTAACCACGATTTTCTATCCACAGAAACTTATTTACTAGCAAAAGAACAGTTTGTGAACGTGTTACCATTCCTAGACCAAGTTAACCGTGATTTTCTATCCACAGAAACTTATTTACTAGCAAAAGAACAGTTTGTGAACGTGTTACCATTCCTAGACCAAGTTAACCACGATTTTCTATCCACAGAAACTTATTTACTAGCAAAAGAACAGTTTGTGAACGTGTTACCATTCCTAGACCAAGTTAACCGTGATTTTCTATCCCAAGAAACTTATTTACTAGGAAAAGAACAGCTCTGCGGACGTGTTACGATTCCTACATCAAATTAATTCCTAGCCTCGGGATCTTATTTACTAGGAAAATAAACATGTCAGCAGACGTTTCAATTCCTACACCAAGTTAACCACGACTTTCTGGTCAAAAAAACTTATTTACTAGCAGATGAACAGGCCCGCGGACACGTTACGATTCCTATATCAAATCAACCATTAATTCCTAGCCTCGGGATCTTATTTACTAGGGAAATAAACATGTCAGCAGACGTTTCAATTCCTACACCAAGTTAACCATGACTTTCTATTCTCAGAAACTTATTTTCTAGCAAAAGAACAGGCCCGCAGATGTTTTGATTCCCAGATTAAGTTAACCATGATTTTCTATCCCTAGAAACTTATTCATTAGTGAAAGAACAGTTTGTGAACGTGTTACGATTCCTACATCAAATTAACCATTAACTCCTAGCCTTAGATCAAGTTAATCATGATTTTATATCCCAAGAAACTTATTTACTAGCAAAATTACAGGTCTTTGGTCGTGTTACGATTCCTAGACCAAGTTAACCATGATTTTCTGGTCAAAGAAACTTATTTACTAGCAAAAGAACAGTCTGTGAGCGTGTTACCATTCCTAGACTCAGTTAACCACTATTTTCTATATCCAGAAACTTATTTACTGCCAAAAGAACAGCTCTGCGGACGCATAACGATTCCTATATCAAATCAACCATTAATTCCTAGCCTCGGGATCTTATTTACTAGGAAAATAAACATGTCTGCAGACGTTTCAATTCCTACACCAAGTTAACCATGATTTTCTGGTCAAAGAAACTTATTTTCTAGCAAAAGAACAGGCCCGCAGACGTGTTACCTACATAACAGCATCTGACGTCAGCAACTCCCTTCCCAGAGAGCAGATATGTCACCCGGGAGGAACCCCCCCCTGGCAACCCCCCCCCCCCCCCTGGCTCGCGCGCGTGACCACCCCGTCCGGAATTACCGAGCGTCGTGACCCGCCATTTACATACAATGGACAGAACGCGAGAACAATAAGACACAATTATCAACAGCTGGAAATGAAGAGGAGGTTTCGAGGGAGTGAAACGTCCGCCGGGCTATCTGATGGAGCTGTGATCTCTTGGCACGTATGGCTGGAAGCGAACGTATTTGGGGGTTTGGAGGCAGGGTTGCCAGTTTGGCCTTTTTTCAGTTCAAAAAACCTCAAATTCAGCAGGTTGGCAGGTTGCCAGTTTGGCCTTTTTTCAGTTCAAAAAACCTCAAATTCAGCAGGTTGGCAGGTTGCCAGTTTGGCCTTTTTTCAGTTCAAAAAACCTCAAATTCAGCAGGTTGGCAGAGGATGCCAGTTTGGCCTTTTTTCAGTTAAAAAAACCTCAAATTCCGCAGGTTGGCAGGGTTGCCAGTTTGGCCTTTTTTCAGGGCAAAAAACCTCAAATTAAGCAGGTTGGCAGGGTTGCCAGTTTGGCCTTTTTTTCAGGGCAAAAAAAACCTCAAAATCAGCAGGTTGGCAGGGTTGCCAGTTTGGCCTTTTTTCAGTTAAAAAAAACCTCATATTCAGCAGGTTGGCAGAGTTGCCAGTTTGATCTTTTTTTCAGGTAAAAAACCTCATATTCAGCAGGTTGGCATGGTTGCCAGTTTGGCCTTTTTTCAGTTCAAAAAACCTCAAATTCAGCAGGTTGGCAGGGTTGCCAGTTTGGCATTTTTTCAGTTAAAAAAACCTCATATTCAGCAGGTTGGCAGGGTTGCCAGCTTGGCCTTTTTCAGTTAAAAAAACCTCATATTCAGCAGGTTGGCATGGTTGCCAGTTTGGCCTTTTTTCAGTTCAAAAAACCTCAAATTCAGCAGGTTGGCAGGGTTGCCAGTTTGGCCTTTTTTTCAGTTAAAAAAACCTCATATTCAGCAGGTTGGCAGGGTTGCCAGTTTGGCCTTTTTTCAGTTCAAAAAACTTCAAATTCAGCAGGTTGGCAGGGTTGCCAGTTTGGCCTTTTTTCAGTTAAAAAACCTCTAATTCAGCAGGTTGGCAGGGTTACCAGTTTGGCCTTTTTTCGGGTCAAAAAACCTCAAATTCAGCAGGTTGGCAGGGTTGCCAGTTTGGTCTTTTTTTCAGGTAAAAAAACCTCAAATTCGCTTTTTTTATTGGTTGGCCTTTGGTAATCTGAAAAAAAGTCTTAAATACTATATATTTGGCCTTTTTCTACTAAAGGATTGGCCTTTTAAAGCTTCTGTGGATTAGAAGTTGGCCTTTTCTCATTTAGAAAACCTTGCAACCCTGATTGGAGGGACCTTTTATTTATCAAATAGAGTCCTCGGGATTTGATAAGTATCTGGGCTTAGCTTCATCCGTCTCGTTCTGTTTGGAGAGGAGTGGTCGTTACTTTTAATTTCTCTTTATTGTATTGTATTTTCTAAGATTCATGTGTATTTTATTACTCTAAATTTTTTTTCTAGTTTTATCTAATATTTTATTTAAGTCTAGTTTTTTTTTATGGAACTATATGTATTTTATTTCTATTTTTTTTTTCTAGTTTTATTCAGTATATTTTTTGCAGTTTTATTTAGTATTTTATTTGTCTATTTTTATTTTATAGAATCATATGTATTTTATTTCTATATATATTTTTTTCTAGTTTTTTCTTTAGTATTCATATGTATTTTATTTCTGTCTATTTTTTTTCGTTTTTTACGTTTACAGATTCATGTGTATTTTATATCTCTCTAGTTTTTCAGCTCTTTCTTTTATAGATTTATGTGTATTTTATATCCATGTCTAATTATTTCTAGTTTTTTCTTTTATAGATTCATATGTATTTTATTTCCGTCTAGTTTTCTATTTTTTCTTTTTGTTTTATAGAATCACATATATTCTATTTCTATATGTCTATTTTTCTATTTTTTTTTCTTTTACAGATTCATGCATATTTTATTTCTATGTCTATTTTTCTAGTTTTTTTCTTCCATAGATTCATATGTTTTTTATTTCTATATGTATTCTTCGATTAGTTTTTTGTTTGACAGCAAATATTTTTTTTTCGATTACTTTTATTGCTCATGTTTTGTAATTTTTTGAAGTATACTTTTTTTTTGTCTTATAAACTGCCTTTTATTTCATGTCCTTATATCTATCATTTAACTGTATGTTACTTTTATAAAAGATTTCTGTTTTATTAATTATATATATATATATATATATATATATATATATATATATATATATATATATATATATATATATATATATATATCTATATATATAAATAAATATATATAAATAAATATATATATATATATATATATATATATATATATATATATATATATATTACTAAGCATTTCAGTACTCTCTATGACTTCAGAAAGCTATAGTTAATAATAATAAACTGTAAAGTCTCCGTTGAAAAGCCTCTCATGAATGGCAGAAGATAGGGACAGTGACATTGCCCTATCAAGCAGAACAATCCTCTAGAGACTGACCATATATACATATGATCAGCGCCCAAGCCCTCTCTCCACCCAATCTAGGACCAAGGAGGGCCAGGCAATAGCTGCTGATGACAGCAGATAGACCTATAGGCCGTTATTTCTACCTACTGTATTACCTATAGCCTGGTCCTACCTAATCCTAGGTAGGACTAAGTAGGATACTGTGCGAGGAAGCATTAGCCTTGTTTATGGCGGCCTATGTGGTAACGTCCCTGACTGGTGATCACCAGACTGGGGTTCGAGTGCCGGTCAAACTTGTTAGTTCATTTGGTTGCTGCAACCTCACCATCCATATGAGATATGGATGGGGGTATTTGGGGTAGCCTATAGGTCCATCTGCCGAGTCATCAGCATCCATTGCCTGGCACTCCTTGGTGGGGTTGCAACGAGCAAAGGAACGAACGAGTTTGAGCGCGACTCGAACCCCAGTCTAGCGATCACCAGTCAGGGACGTTACCGCATCGGCCACCACAATCCTTTAGCCTAAATAAGGTCAAATAAAGGATTGTTATCCTTCACCTGTTCCTCCCAGCGTCACCTGACTTATCTAACTTCCCTTACATATCTTCGTTAATCTCACCGTGAATATATCATTATTCTAACAGGAGATTAAAGACAGCCTTTAGGGCGGTACGCCCAGACAAAGGAGAGTTCCGATTTTTTTTTTGTTTTTTTTGGATAAATGCATAAATTCTGATAAATGTATAAATTTCAATTATGTAGTTTGTCAGTATCGTCATTCTCTCTCTCTCTCTCTCTCTCTCTCTCTCTCTCTCTCTCTCTCTCTCTCTCTCTCTCTCTCTCTCAGTAATATGAGTAACTCATAAAAACTTTTCAATCACCACATGTATTATTATTATTATTATTATTATTATTATTATTATTATTATTATTGATGTTGTTGTTGTTGTTTTATACGTAAAAAAACTACGAAATACAACTAACCTGTCTCTATTTCCTTTCACCTTTTTCCCAATGATATACACATATACGCACACACACAAGCGCGTGTATACACGCACAGACTTTCTCAAACGGTTGAAATTAGTCATGATTCTTCCTCATTTAAGTATGAAAAGAAAGCGAGTCAAATTTAAGTATCAATGCACACATACATACATTTTATAAACACTATATATATAAATATATAAATATATATGTATATATATATATATATAAATATATATATATATATATATATATATATATATATATATGTATGTATATATATATACATATATACACAAATTTATTGATTTAACTTTTAATCTGGCGTCTTTGTTCCAGAGACAAAGTGAATTTGATTATTATTATTATTATTATTATTATTATTATTATTATTATTAGGTAAGCTACAAACCAAGTTGGAAAAGTAGGATGCTATAAGCCTAAGGACTCCATGTGGGAAAATAGCCCAGTGAGGAAAGGAAATAAGGAAATAAATAAAAATCAAGAGAAGTATTGAACAATTAAGATAAAATATTCTAATAACAGTAACAACATTAAAATAGATCTTTCATATACTATATAAACTATCAAAAAACAAAGTTTATTATCATTACTCACTTTTATATACTCAATGGCTTTTTTCATTGTTTTATAGTTGTATATGAATTATCTGCTTTAATGGGGTTAATGTTTTTTAGAATATTTTAATTTAATTTTTCAATACTTCTTATATCATTTATCTATTTCCTTGTTTCCTTTCCTCACTAGGCTATTTTTCCCTCTTGGAGCCCTTGGGCTTATGGCATCTTCCTTTTCCAACTAGGGTTGTAGCTTAGCTAGCAATAATAATAATAATAAAAATAACAAAAATAATAGTAATAATAATAATAATAATAATAATAATAAAAATATATATTTGATATCACTTAAAGGTTGCTCATGAATGGTAGATACAAGGGCCAGGACAATGCCCTAGAGACTAACCATATATACATATGATCAGAGCCCAAGCCTCCTCTCCACCCGAGCTAGGACCAGGGAGGGCTAGGCAATGGCTGCTGATGACTCAGCAGGTAGACCTACCCTCCATCCCTGGTTAACAAAAATGGTGAGGTTACAGACACTATTAGATACTATAGAGCTGAAATGGGTCTCGAACTCCCGTCCAATGGATTGCAAGTAAGAGAACTTTCCAATAGGCTACTTCATTCCTCTAAGGAAAATATAAAGAAAACTAGAGGGACATTCAGTAGAGCGCAGACCTCCGCCGCGGCAGCTTATTTCTCAACCTTTGCTCGACCCTGACCTTGACCTTTGACCTTAACACATATTAATTGGAGGGGATTTTCATATACTTAAATATGAACCAAGTTTGAAGTCTCAGTGACAACTATGTCCAAACTTATGGCTGATTACGTGAATTGCATTTTTTTTTCATCTCTCGCTCTCTCCCACAATGTGACAACGTAGCTGTTAGGCTCTAACAGATAACGAGCTTATATACAAGCAGTTGCGAGCAAGAATGTCATAAAAGTTCAAACTAAAACATGAGATGGCAAGCTTAAACAGGTTGCTCTGTTATCAGTGTAGGATATTGCGAAATATTCTAGCCTTGATTACTCAGACACTGTAAACTTGTTGAATGGAGGAAATTCAAAAGATCTTTGTAATTGTGTATATGAAATCATGAATTACTATAAGAACTAATTATGATAAGTAGAATTGGAGTGGTAATATTATGTTATTAATCGGAATTTGTTTGCATGTTTGTGTGTGTATATATATATATATATATGTATATATATACATATATATATATATATATACATATATATATATATATATATATACATATACATATGTATATACATATACATATACATATATATACATATATATACATATACACACACATATATATATATATATATACATATATATACATATACATATACATAGACATACACACATATATACACATATATATATATATATATATATATATATATATATATCTATATATATACATATATATATATATATATATATATATATATATATATATATTTCTTTTTCTGTGGACATAATATTTTGTTGAAACAAATCTGTCTTACGCATGATTATCGTCTACAAATTATATAGTAAATGATGTATCTATACCTTCGTAAGTTTAGTAATACGAAGTCAACAAAGTAATAATAATATGAACGTGTATGAAACCCGTGCGGTACAAAGTGACTTCCGGCTTTACAATCCACCCGACAACATGAAACATTGCAGTGTTCCGAAGGTAGTAGTTTGGCCAAGGCACCAGCCACCCGTTGAGATACCACCACTAGAGAGTTAAGGTGTCCTTTGACTGAACAGACAGTACTTCATTAGTTCACTTTCCCTTTGCCTACACATACACCGAATAGTCTGGCCTATTCATCACAGATTCTCCTCCGTCCTCATACACCTGACAACACTGAGATTACCAAACAATTCTTCTTCACCCAAAGGGTTAACTACTGCATTGTAATTGTTCAGTGGCTACTTTCCTCTTGGTAAAGGTAGAAGGGACTTTTTAGCAATGGTAAGCAGCTCTACTAGGAAAAGGTCACTCCAAAATCAAACCATTGCTCTCTAGTCCTGGGTAGTGCCATAGCCTCTGTACCATGGTCTTCCACTGTTTTGGGTTAGAGTTCCCTTGCTTGAGGGTACACTTGGGCGCACAATTACTATCCTATTTATCTTCTTGTTTTATTAAAGTTCTTATAGTTTATATACGGACTGTTTATTTTAATGTTATTGCTATTCTTAAATTTTTTTTCCTTATTTCCTTTCCTCAGTAGGCTATTTTCCCTCTAGGGGTCCCTGGGCTTATGGTATTCTGCTTTTCCAAATAGGGTTGTAGCTTAGCAAGTAATAATAATGATAATAATAATAATAATAATAATAATAATAATAATAAAAAACACTAAAAAGATTTCACTAAGCAAGTCTCACGATCTCTGGTAGTTAGTTAGACCTCATGTGCTGCCCCCTGGTAGCTGCTCCCTGCAACGACGGTCACGAGGACACCTTAGGGTGCCTGGCCACTGCCCAGGACACGCCCTCTGCCACTGGGCATGGCTGAAGTAGCTTTGGTCATCTCATGGGGGCGCCCTAAGAATCGTGCTTGATTTGGCTTCCTTTCTCTATTGAAAACCAGTTAGTTATTCCTGCTTGCTTTCGATTTGGGGAAAGCAAAGAAAAAGGTAAAAAAGTAAAAATAAAAATTATATTTTTAATACTGTTCATTGGGACTCATTGTTGTAATATGTGAGACTAATTGGCTAAATTCTCTATTGGAAACTAGTTAGTAATTCCTGCTTGCTTTCGATTTGGGGAAAGCAAAGAATAAGTAAAAAAAAAAAAAAAAGTATATTTTCTATACTATTTATTGGGACGAATTGGTTTCCTGTCTCTATTCGAAGCCAGTTATTAATTCCTGCTTGCTTTATGCTTGCTTTCAATTCTATAAAAACAGAGGAAAAACACTGATTAGGGAAAGGCAGAGAAAAAAAATCGATTTGGGGAAAACAAAGAAAAAGGTAAAAAAAGATATATTTTCAATAATATATTGTGATAGTTGAGAGCAAAAGTTTTAAGATACTGAGCTAAATAGAAAAACTTTGGGAGAAATTTCAAAAAAATTGGGCAAATAAAATATGAGCGAGAAATTCCAAAAGGTTTTCTAAAAATATCCACAATGTAGGCTATATCGTTTTTATAACCCTCAGTTAACATATTGCTGGGGAAAGTAAGGGTAACTATAACGTAACAAAATACAACTTTTATTGTTTTTTTTGATAGGGGGTGGAACTTGAAAATACAAGAGAAGTAATAAGGAGGAAAAAAAAAAAAATTGCGGGTGCACTCGGGCACACTATTCTGTCTTATTTCTCTTCCTCTTGTTTTGTTAAAGTTTTTACAGTTTATATAGGAAATATTTATTTTGATGATGTTCTTGTTCTTAAAATATTTTATTTTTCCTTGTTTCCTTTCCTCACTGTGCTACTTTTCCCTTTTGGAGCCCTTGGGTTTATAGCATCTTGCTTTTCTAACTAGGGTTGTAGCTTAGCTAATAATAATAATAATAATAATAATTGTATAAAAGTCAACGGGATAAAGCATCAATAGACGTTGAAAAGAAATTGAAAATATTAATGAATTTACAGTAATTTCTGATCTGGATTTTGAGCTGCCTAACTATTATTATTATCATTATTATTATTATTATTATTATTATTATTTCAAGCTAAGCTAGGCCTTCTTCCGTCAGCAGCGAGCCGTTGCTGCTGAAAATGGGAAACCGGAAGCTTGTTACATCAAGATATTGGCATGACTTCTGATGTAAACAAACAAGATGGTTGCTAAAAATAGAACATGCTCTTGCTTGGCCATCTTGAGTCCAACAAACCTCAAAAGATAATAAAAATCTGCTTTGTTTATCAGTTTTGTTTACTTCCTATTTGCTCCTCGAACCGCGAGATCGTAAGTGTGAATCGACAACACTTTTCGCTCGCAAGGATCGGCTGACGGTTGACGAAAACCTCGAGCGAGAAATGACTATAGTCCATTTCTTTTAGCGAGGCAGATTTGCACCGACTCGCAGCGGTGCCCTTTTAGCTCAGAAAAGTTTCTTGATCGCTGATTGGTTAAAATTATCTCGTCCAACCAATCAGCGATCAGGAAACTGTTCCGAGCTAAAAGAGCACCGCTGCGAGTCGGTGCAAATCCGCATCGCTAAAAGAAATTGACTATAGCTGTATCTAGGGATTCCTGGTAAGCCAGCCCTACGGCTGTGGTTGTAGGTTGGGGGTTGGGGGGGGGGGGGGGGGTTGGGAGGGGGGGGGGGGGGTTAGTTGGTAGTTTGCAGACGAAACACAGAGTTTCGTGTTATTTTTCGCTAGATAAAATCAAGAGGAGGATGAGATAAGAGGTTCAGTTCTCATAATCTCTGTATTTCACCCACTGTGCATATACTTCTTGAACGGCTCCACCACGAACATGAGAGAAGATGATGTTTCAATCAAAGAAACAATTGCTAGGGGCAGACTTCACTCCTACGAGAAGTCTCTCTCTCTCTCTCTCTCTCTCTCTCTCTCTCTCTCTCTCTCTCTCTCTCTCTCTGAAATTTCTATATTTCAAGGAGTGTTATGCAGTGACTTTTGCTTGTATGGATAACAGGCCTCTGAAAATAATAAGAGGAATGACTGCATTTTGGCTCTGTTTAATCTTATAGTGACCAAACTGTGTACACACCAATACACACACATATGTATGTACATATATATATATATATATATATATATATATATATATATATATATATATGTATGTATACATATATGTATATGTATATGTATATATATGTATATATATGTATATGCATAAATATATATATATATATATATATATATATATATATATATGTATGTATAAATATACATAAACACATATATATGTATGTATATACACACACACATATATATATATATGTATATATATGTATAAATATACATACACACATATATATATGTATGAAATTTTATATATATATATATATATATACACATATATATGCATATATATATATATATATATATATATATATATATATATATATTTATATGTGAATATATATGTATATATATATGTATAAATATATATATATATATATATAGATATATATATATATATATGTATGTATGTATATGTATGTATATATATATATATATATATATATATATAAATTGTATATTATATAATATGTATGTAACATTATGCAAAACCATAGATAAATTGTTATATATAATGAAACTGTATCATTAAAAAAAAAAACAGTAAACCACATCATGGTTAAACTTCCTTTGCAAGAATCCTCCACGACCTCAGTAGCTTCTTATAGCTAAACACTTTGAATTCCACTTATTTTTATGCACAGTCAAATTCAAAAGTTTACCGACACTCTCTAGCTTTCTACACTGAGAAAATAACGGTCCGTGGGTGTCGCTTCACTTTTAAATTGTACTGTACCTCCAAAAATACATTTAAATGTATTACATATGAATAGTATTTCAGCCACGCACATACACACACGACTTTATGATAATACAACATACTTTGTATTGCAGCTATATTCATTATCCCAGCCGAGGGAAGATGTTATCGACAACGGAATTCGAAAGTAAAATGTTTTCGAAGCTCTGGACGTCGGTATTGGAAAGGTCTCTGTTGAACCAAGATTCTAATTCTGGACCATCAAACCTGGGACGCAAGAACCAAGGGCCCGGCCAGAAAATCGGCCGAAATTTTCGGAAAAATTTTCGGGCCAAAAATCGGCCGCAATTTTCGAAATAATTTTCGGAAAAATTTTCGGCCCGAAAATCGGCCGAAATTTTCGAAAAAATTTTGGGAAAATTTTTCGGCCCGCGCACGTTTGTGGTCCCCTTATGACCCTCAATACTATACAGTATTCTGGAAGTTTTATTCCAGCTGTGACCAAGTTGTGGAATGATCTTCCTAATCGGGTAGTTGAATCGGTAGGTCTTCAAAAGTTCAAAGTTGCAACAAATGTTTTTATGTTGAACATGCTGACGTAATTTTTGATGATGTTACTGGTTTTTATTTATTTTATTAAATGTTAATTATTTTTCATATCGTTAATTCATTTCCTTATTTCCTTTCCTTACTGGGCTATATTTCCCTGTTGGAACCTTTGGGCTTATAGAATCTTGCTTTTCCAACTAGGGTTGTAGCTCAGGTAATAATAATAATAATAATAATAATAACAATAATAATAACAATAACAATAACAATAATAACAACAACAACAATAATAATAATAATAATAATAATAATAATAATAATATCCTGACGTAGCCAGACGTACCCTTAGGAAAAAAAAAGAGTCCTATATTCGGGAAAGGGTATGGATAGGACACTGCGCGCGATAAGGATAAGTAGATATGAACTATAGGAGAGGGTAAAGGAACTATTTAGGATTTCAGTCAGTGGATTGGGTCAGGGATGACGTGGTCTAATTGATGGATAGACACAAGTGAGAGGTTATCATCATTATCATTATCATTGTCATTGTCATTATTATTATTATTATTATTATTATTATTATTATTATTATTATTATTATTATTATTATTATTATTTCATATATGATACTTTGGAACAAAAAGCATACGGAAATATGAATAGGAAAACAATGATAATTGTTAATGGTGAAGATATAACAATTACTAACTTTAATAACTAATTATCCCTCTCTATTTGAAACAATAGATGAAATATTGAAAAATAGTGATAATGATTAAAATGTTGACGTTGGTAATAATAACAACAGCAATACTAATAAAATAATAATGAAAATAATAATAATAGTCATGGACAATTGAGATGCAATACTGAACATGTAGACAAAAATGATGATGATGATAATAATAATAATAATAATAATAATAATAATAATAATAATAATAATAATAATTTTGATAATAACAATAATAATAATAATAATAATAATGATATTATTAATAATAATAATTAGAGTATTAATAATAATAATAATAATAATAATAATAATAACAATATAAGTCATAGATATTTCAGGTACAATTCTGTACATACAGAGAGAGAGAGAGAGAGAGAGAGAGAGAGAGAGAGAGAGAGAGAGAGAGAGAGAGAGAGAGAGAGAGAGAGAGAGAGAGAACTGAAATAAAGTATAGTAATACCCGCTTTAGTTTGTCTTATTTGCACAGCACTTTCCACACGTCATGTCCATTTCATAAAATGAGATTACGAACCTTGTACCGATACGAATGACATTCTTAGATATCGAAAAAAAAAACGATTGATAATAGAACAGACGATCATATGATCAAAACGACTTACAGAATGAGACACAGGTCTCCACGCGAAACTTCATAGAGGTAAGACAATTGTATAGATGATACTCAACATTAGATGATTATAAAAAATGGGGCATGTCGTAAAATGATGGTATCTGAATAGAAAAATCACACGCCTCAAGATAGACTTGTCACACGAACACACCTCTCCGCCACTCACCCGTCTGGCCCTGACTAGGTTGGCCGTGTTTTTTTAATACCGGCCCGACTTACCTGTCGCGGAAAGACTAACGCACGCATGAATACAACATGGTTGCCAGTTTGGCCTTTTTCAGGCCAAAAATTTCAAATTTGGCCTTTTTTTAAAATTGTTTGGCCGTTAGCAGTATAAAAAAAGAAAGTTTGGCCTTACATGTTATATTTTTGGCCATTTTTTACTAATAGAATTGCCTTTTAAAGCTACAGTTGATTAGAAGCTGGCCTTTTCTCATTTAGTAAACCTGGCAACTCTGCCTCGTATATTGACAGGGTTTAACTATCGGTAGATTTGGGGTCCTCTCCTAGTCTTGATGAAAAAGAATTGATCAATCATTCAAAAACAAATATTTTTTTTTTTTTTTTTATTCTTTATTGATTTGATAATGTCAATATAATTCCTTCGAATTATAACCTTCAAGGATTATTGTTTTCTGATATAAAAAAATGTCTGGAATATATTAAATCTCTGTTGGCGCTCAGTTAAGAAGGGTGTTTATTATGGTGGTACAGCTCGTAGTTCACATTTGGTAGGTCGTGGATTGCTCCCGGCCTACCAACTACTAGTCCATATATACTATATATTACATATATATATATATATATATATATATATATATATATATATATATATGTATATATATATATATATATATATATATATATATATATATTTGTATATGTATGCATATATATATACACAGTATATATATATATATATATATATATATATATATTTGTATATGTATACATATATATATACACAGTATATATATATATATATATATATATATATATATATATATATATATATATATATATATATATATATATATATATATATATATATAATTTATATATATATATATATATGTATATATATATATATATAGGGATTAACTGTTATGTAAACAGCTGGAATTGATTAAATTTTGGAAGGTCAAGGTCAAAGGTCAAGCAAAATGTCCAATTCCCGTATTCAGCCATAGGTTTGGACATTACTGACACAGAGATTTCAAACTTGGTTCATATTTGAGTGTAGGAGAATCCACGCCAATTAGTACATGTTAAGGTCAAAGGTGAAGATCAAGGTCGAGAAATAAGCGGCCGTGGTGGAGGTCTGCGCTCTACTAAGTGACCCTCTAGTAATCATTTTTATTATCATTAGCACATCTTACTTCCTTTTTATTTTTGTGTAAGCTGGTTGAAATATATATCGTAATACCAATGTCTTATAGTATTATACCGTCAACAAAATAATAATGATAACCGAAGTCTACGGACGATATACATACATTTCCGTTTCTCCTGCCTAATTTTTTCTATTACTTATCAAATATTTTATGAATTATTAGTCTGATTAAAGTAATTTGGACTCAACTCGTTGATCTTAGATCAATAATGCCCGTAGTTATATTTCGTTATTATAT
>NC_090766.1:3700655-3703488 GCF_036898095.1 Palaemon carinicauda | reverse complement strand
CATTTATTCTCTCTCTCTCTCTCTCTCTCTCTCTCTCTCTCTCTCTCTCTCTCTCTCTTTCGCACACATTAAGATGCATACAATCTTTCTCTCTCTCACACACACACCATACACATACAGGATATATTAAGGTGCATACATTTATTCTCTCTCTCTCTCTCTCTCTCTCTCTCTCTCTCTCTCTCTCTCTTTCGCACACATTAAGATACATACAATCTTTCTCTCTCTCACACACACACCATACACATACAGGATATATTAAGGTGCATACATTTATTCTCTCTCTCTCTCTCTCTCTCTCTCTCTCTCTCTCTCTCTCTTTCGCACACATTAAGATACATACAATCTTTCTCTCTCTCACACACACACCATACACATACAGGATATATTAAGGTGCATACATTTATTCTCTCTCTCTCTCTCTCTCTCTCTCTCTCTCTCTCTCTCTCATTAAGGTGTATACAATTTCTTTCTCTTTCACAGACACATCACACACATACAGTATATATCAGGTGTATACATTTATTTCTCTCTCTCTCTCTCTCTCTCTCTCTCTCTCTCTCTCTCTCTCTCAAACACACAATAAGGTGTAAACAATCTCTCTTTGAAACACACCATACACATATTACACATACATTAAGGTGATAAACTTTTTTCTCTCTCTCACACACACATACAATATACATACATTAAAGTGTATACATTCTTTCTTAGACGTTCAAACACACATAGACACACATTAAAGTGTATACAATTTCTGTCTCTTATTTTCTGGCTCTCTCGCACATACAGTATACATACATTAAAGTGTATACATTCTCTCTCACACACAGACACGCGCACACATATACACATATTAAGGTGCATACAATTCTCTCTCTCTCTCTCTCTCTCTCTCTCTCTCTCTCTCTCTAATTCTCTCTCTCTCTCTCTCTCTCTCTCTCTCTCTCTCACTCTCTCTCTCTCTCTCTCTCTCTCTCTCACACACACATACAGTGTACGTACATTAAAATGTATACATTATCTCTCTCATACACATACACTCTCACTCATTTACACACAAAGGTTATAGATGTTTTTATCTCACACAAACACACACATACACACACACACACACACATATATATATATATATATATATATATATAAATATATATATAAATATATATATGAGCTTGACTCATAATAATAATAATAATAATAATAATAATAATAATAACAATAATAATAATAATAATATTTTGACTCATTGGACAGGTTAACCTCTTCCTTTCAATAATAATAATAATAATAATAATAATAATAATAATTTTATTACTAGCTAAGCTACAACCCTAGTTGGAAAAGCAGGATGCTATAAGCCCAAGGGCTCCAGTAGGGAAAAATAGCCCAATGAGGAGAGGAAATAAGGAGATAAATAAACTATATGAAAAGTAATAATAAATCAAAACATAATATTTTAAGAACATTAACATTAAAATAGATCTATTATATATAAAATAATGATAATAATGATAATAATAATAATAACAATAATGATAATAATCATAATAATAATAATAATAATAATAATAATAATAATAATAATAATAATAATGATAATAATAATAATAATAATAATAATAATAATAATAATAATTATTATTATTAGGAACTCTAGTGAAAAAAAGAAACTCATTAGAACTATGTTGAAAACATAAAATTATACAGATTCGAAATAGACATAGAAAATAATGATCATTATTAAGGACTTTAAATAAAAAGAAACTCAAAAATAGAAAATGATAAAAATCGAAGCTTATACAGATCAAAAAACTTGGTGTCTCAAGTTAAAGAAAATTTGATCAACTAAATCAATTTCATTTATCAAAAAAAAAAAAAGAGAAAGATCCTTCAGATAATAATTTGAAAGGTCAAGGGACTAATTATAAAAGAAACTCAAGAATAGAGATAATAAAAATAGGATATTATATACTGTAGAGGTGTTTCAATTGAAAGAAAACTTGATTGACCAAAGCAATTTCATTTATCAAAATACAAAAAAAAAAAAAAAAGAATATGGAGATATATCCTCTAGTGAAAAACTTGAAAGGTGAAGGGACTAAGTAAAGGGAAACTTGAAAAGAAAAATCATAGAAATAGAAGGTTATATGGATCAGAAACTTAGGTGTGTTTCAATTGAAAGGAAATTTAATTAACCAAATCAATTTCATTTATCAAAATACAAAAATATACAAGAGAAAGATCCTTTCGAGAATAATTTGAAAGGTCAAGGGACTAATTATAAAAGAAACTCAAAAAGAAAAATGATAAAAATTGATGATTATATATAGGTGTCTCAATTTAAAGAAAAAAATTTGATCAACTAAATAAATTTCATTTATCAAAATAAAAAAAAAGGAGAAAGAACCTCCAGGGAATAATTTGAAAGATCAAGGGTCTCCTAATTAAAAAGAAACTTAAGAAAAAAAAATGATAAAAATAGATTATATAGAGGTGTCTTAATTCAAAGAAATTTTGATCAAATAATTAATTTCATTTATCAAAATACAAAACGAAAAGGAGAAAGATCATCCAGAGAATAATTTGAAAGGTCAAGGGACTAATTAAAGGGCTTAAAAAGAAAAATTATAAAAATTGAAGATTTTATAGGTGTGTCTCAATTTAAAGACAATTTAATCAACCAAAGCAATCTAATTTATCAAAATACAGAGGAAAAATATCCTTCAGAGAATAATATGAAAGGTCAAGGGACTAATTAAAAAAAATCAAAAAGAAAAAGGATGAAAACAGAAGCTTATTCTGATAAGAAACTTAGAAAGGGGCTCAATTT
>NC_090766.1:3670655-3693155 GCF_036898095.1 Palaemon carinicauda | reverse complement strand
TCAAGACCATGGGACTGACAGCTGTGTCCCTATCAAGACCATGGGACTGGCAGCTGTGTGTCTTTATCAAGACCATGGGACTGACAGCTGTGTCCCTATCAAGACCATGAGACTGGCAGCTGTGTGCCTTTATCAAGACCATGGGACTGGCAGCTGTGTGTTCTTATCTAGACTATGGGACTGGCAACTGTGTCCTTATCAAGACCATGGGACTGACAGCTGTGTCCCTATCAAGACCATGGGACTGACAGCTGTGTGTCTTTATCAAGACCATGGGACTGGCAGCTGTGTGTTCTTATCTAGACTATGGGACTGGCAACTGTGTCCTTATCAAGACCATGGGACTGACAGCTGTGTCCCTATCAAGACCATGGGACTGGCAGCTGTGTGCCTTTATCAAGACCATGGGACTGGCAGCTGTGTGTTCTTATCTAGACTATGGGACTGGCAACTGTGTCCTTATCAAGACCATGGGACTGACAGCTGTGTCCCTATCAAGACCATGGGACTGGCAGCTGTGTGCCTTTATCAAGACCATGGGACTAGTAGCTGTGTGCAATTAGCTAGACCATTGCCTTCTTGGGTAGCACCATAGCCTCTGTACCATGGTCTTCCACTGTCTTTGGGTAGAGTTCTCCTACTTGAGGGTATACTCAGGCACTCTATTCTATATTATTATTCTTTCTTTTTTTTCTTTTTTTTACAGTTTATAGTTTATACATTATGTTCATTGTAGTAAACCTATATTTAAAGTAGAAATTGGTCATAATGAGGACTGAAGATCAACTTTGTATGATTAGATGAAGTAATCTTTTGTAAAAAGTCACAATAATCAAATACTAACAGCTGAGGTTCTGTAGTCAAGATAATAACCAAGTCATAATAAACATTTTATGACCAACATTTCCTGACCTAAAACACACACAGAAACTTGCACAGATACAAACAGGTCCGTGGTGATGCCTAGAGTGTAACAACATTCGATGTCAGAAACTTATTTAAATGTAAAAATTTCTGGCAACAGTATAATAGAATTATGAAGTAGAGCCTTAACAGTGAACAGTATAATGCCCTTATTATTATTATTATTATTATTATTAGTAGTAGTAGTAGTAGTAGTAGTAGTAGTAGTAGTAGTAGCTGTTAAGCTACAATCCTCGTTGGAAGATCAGGATGCTATAAGCCTAAGAGCTTCAACAGGGAAAAATAGCCCTGTGAGGAAAGGAAATAGAGAAACAGACTACAACATTATCTGATGTCAATGACCTATCTAGAAGACAACAAGAGTGATAGTGATGTTTATAGTGCAACAGCATTTCTTATCAGTGACCTAATTATAGCAAACAGATCAATGACAATTTTCATAAGTGTAGAAACATTTGATTTCAACTACTAACTCCTAAACAACACGACTGGGTGAATTGCATATGGCACACTGTCTTGGTGCCTCTTTCTTTAGTAATGGATAGGCCACCCTGTCTGCTTTAGAAAAAAAAAACACACAGAAGTATGCATAACTTTCTAAATCACGCTTCCTAGACCAAGTTAACCATTAATTCCTAGCCTCAGGACCTTATTTACTAGCAAAGGAACAGTCTGTGAACGTGTTAAGAGTCCTAGATCGGGTTAACCATGATTTTCTATCCCTCGAGAGTTATTTACTACCAAAAGACCAGATCTGCGGACGTGTTACGATTCCTAGATCAAATTAACCGTGATTTTCTAGCCTCAGAAACTTATTTACTAGCAAAAGAACAGCTCTGCGGACGTGTTACGATTTCTAGATAAAGTTAACCATGGTTTTCTATCCTCGGAAACTTATTTGCTAGCAAAAGAACAGGTCTGCGGACGTGTTTCAATTCCTAGATCAAGTTAACCATGAAATATCATTGGAAGGAAAAAGGGTTAATGAGGTAGAATCATTTAAATATTCAGGAACTATCCCCAGAAACTTATTTACTAGCACAAGAACAGTTTGTGAACGTGATACCATTAGTAGATCAAGTTAACCATGATTTTCTATCCCAAGAAACTTATTTACCAGCAGACGAACAGGTTTGCAGACGTATTAAGATTCCTAGACCAAGTTAACCATGATTTTTTATCTCCAGAAACTTATTTACTAGCAAAAGAACAGTTTGTGAACGTGTTACCATTCCTAGACCAAGTTAACCATGATTTTCTATCCCCAGAAACTTATTTATTAGCAAAAGAACAGGTTTGTAGATGTATTACGATTCCTAGACCAAGTTAGCCATGATTTTCTATTCCAAGAAACTTATTTACTAGCAAAAGAACAGGTCTGCGGACGTATTACGATTCCTACATCAAATTAACCATTAATTCCTAGCCTCGGAATCTTGTTTACTAGGAAAATAAACATGTCAGCTGACGTTTCAATTCCTACACCAAGTTAACCACGACTTTCTGGTCAAAGAAACTTATTTTCTAGCAAAAGAACAGGCCCGTGGTCGTGTTACCCACGGAACAGCATCTGACGTCAGTAACTCCCTTCCCAGAGAGCAGATATTTTTTATAGAACTATCTGTATTTCGTTTCTATAAATATTTTTTCTAGTTTTATTTAGCATTTTATTTAAGTCTAGTTTTTATTATAGAATCATTTGTATTTTATTTCTATAAATATTTTTTTCGAGTTTTATTTAGTATTTTATTTAAGTCTAGTTTTTTTATAGAACTATATGTATTTTATTTCTATAAATATTTTTTTTCTAGTTTTATCTAATATTTTATTTAAGTCTAGTTTTTTTCATAGAACTATATGTATTTTATTTCTATAAATATTTTTTTTCTAGTTTTATTTAAGTCTAGTTTTTTATAGAACTATATGTATTTTATTTCTATAAATATTTTTTTCTAGTTTTATTTAAGTCTAGTTTTTTCGTTTTTTACGTTTACAGATTCATGTGTATTTTATATCTCTCTAGTTTTTCCGCTTTTTATTTTATAGATTCATGTGTAATTTATATTTATATGCCTAATTATTTCCAGTTTTTTCTTTTATAGATTCATATGTATTTTATTTCTATGTCTAGTTTTTCTTTTTTTTTCTATAGAATCATATATATTCTATTTCTATGTCTATTTTTTCTAGTTTTTTTTCTTTTACAGATTCATGTGTATTTTATTTCTATATGTTTAACCTTTTTCAGTTTTTTCATTTATAGATTCATATGTATTTCAATTCTAGTTTTTCCATTTTTTTTTTCATAGATTCATGCGTATCTTATTTCTATATCTGGTTTTTGTTGTGTTTTATAGAATCATATGTATTCTAGTTCTATATGTATTCTTCTATAAGGTTTTTGGTTTGGTAGCAAAAGTTTTTTTTTTTTTATTTCTTTTATGCTCATGTTTTGTAATTTTTTGAGATTTGTAAAGTTTTTCTTTTATTTTATATTACCTGACTTTTATTAAGGTTATATAATTTATCTTTGTGTTCTATTAACTGCCTTTTATTTCATGTCTTTATATTTAACATTTAACTATATGTTACTTGTAAAAATTATTTCTGTTTTATTAATTATACATACATTATATATATATATATATATATATATATATATATATATATATATATATATATATATATATATATATATATATATATATATATATATATATATATATATATATATATATATATATATATATATATATATATATATATATATATATATATATATATATATATATATATATATATTACTAAGCATTTCAGTACTCTTTATAACTTCAGAAAGCTATGGCAAATGTTCTTTGTAATTCATTATTTTTTCCTATTTCTTTTAATTGACGGATGTATATCAAATTCAAAATGATAATAATAATAATGAAATATAATAATAATAATAATAATAATAATAATAATAATAATAATAATAATAATAATAAAGTATAGTCTCCGTTTAAAGTCCGGTCATGAAAGGCAGAGGAAAGGGACAGTGACATTGCCCTATCAAGCAGGACAATGCCCTAGAGACTGACCATATTACATATGATCAGTGCCCAAGCCCCCTCTCCACCCAAGCTAGAACCAAGGAGGGCCAGGAAATGGCTGCTGATGAAACAGTAGATAGATCTATAGGCCGTTATTTCTACCTGCTGTATGACCAATAGCCTGGTCCTACCTAATCCTAGGTAGGACTAGGTAGGATACTGTGCGAGGGAGCATTATCCTTGTTTATGGCGGCCTATGTGGGTGGTAACGTCCCTGATTGGTGATCACCAGGCTGGAGTTCGAGTCCCGGTCAAACTTGTTAGTGTATTTGGTCGCTGCAACCTCACCATCCATATGCGCTATGGTTGGTAGATTTGGGGTAGGCTATAGGTCTATCTGCTGAGCCATCAGCAGCCATTACCTGGCACTCCTTGGAGAGGTTGCAACGAGCAAAGGAACGAACGAGTTTGAGCGCGACTCGAACCCCAGTCTGGCGATCACCAGTCAGGGATGTTACCGCATCGGCCACCACAACCCGTTAGCCTAAATAAGGTCAAATAAAGGATTGTTATCCTTCACCTGTTCCTCCCAGCGTCACCTGACTTATCTAACTTCCCTTACATATCCTCGTTAATCTCACCGTGACTATATCATTATTATAACAGGAGATTCCAGACAAAGGAGAGTTCCATTTTTTTTTTTTTTTTTTTTTGATAAATGCATAAATTCTGATAAATTAATAAATTTCATTTGTGTAGTTTGTCAGTATCGTCATTCTCTCTCTCTCTCTCTCTCTCTCTCTCTCTCTCTCTCTCTCTCTCTCTCTCTCTCTCTCTCTCTCTCTCTCTTGTCAGTGATATGAGCAACACATAAAAAACTTTTCAATCACCGCATGTATTATTATTATTATTATTATTATTATTATTATTTTTATTATTATTATTATTATTATTTTTATTATTATTATTATTATTATTATTATTATTATTTTTATTATTATTATTATTATTTTTATTATTATTATTATTATTATTATTATTATTATTATATTATTATTTTTATTATTATTATTATTATTATTATTTTTATTATCATTATTATTATTATTATCATTATTATTATTATTATTATTATTATTATTATTATTATTATTATCAACGTAAATATTCTTCAAAATATAACTGATCTTTCCCTCCATTTCCTTTCACCTTTCTCCCAATGATATACACATATACGCACACGTGCACGCGCATACACGCACACACTTTCTCAAACGTCTGGAATTAGCTATGGTTCTTTCATTTGAGTATGAAACGAAAGTGGATCAAACCTAAGTATTCATGCATACATGCTGTACATATACTTAATACACAGTGTATATATATATATATATATATATATATATATATATATATATATATATATATATATATATATATATATATATATACAAATTTAATGAAATAACTTTCCTCTGACGTCTTTGCTCCAGAGTCAAAGTGAATTTGATTATGATTATCATTATTATCATCCTCATTATTATTATTATTATTATTATTATTATTAATATTATCATTATTATTATTATCATTATTATTATCATTATTAACTAAGCTACAAACCAAGTTGGGTAAGTAGGATGCTATAAGCCTAAGGACTCCAAATGGGAAAATAGCCCAGTGAGGAAAGGGAATAAAGAAATAAATAAAAATCAATAACAGTAACAACATTAAAATAGACCTTTCATATACTGTATAAACTATCAAAAAAAAAGGAAGTTTATTATTATCATTACTACTACACACTTGTATATACTCAATGGCTTTTTTCATTTTTATAGTTATATATGAATTATCTGTTTTAATGTTTTTTTTTTTTTAATATCTTATTTTAATTCTTCAATACTTCTTATATCGTTTATTTAATTCCTTGTTTCCTTTCCTCACTAAGCTATTTTTCCCTGTTGGAGCCCTTGGGCTTATGGCATCTTGCTTTTCCAACTAGTGTTGTAGCTTGGCTAGTAAAGATAATAATAATAAAAATGATAGTAATAATAGAAATAATAATAATAAAATAAAATAATAATAATAATAATAATAATAATGATGATAATAATAATGATAATAATACTAATAATACTAATAATACTAAAACTAATAATAATAATAATAAAAATAATAATAATAAAAATATATATTTAATATCACTTAAAGGTAACTCATGAATGGCAGAGGCAAGGGACAGGACAATGCCCTAGAGACTAACCATATATACATATGATCAGAGCCCAAGCCTCTTCTCCAACCGAGCTAGGACCAGGGAGGGCCAGGCAATGCCTGCTGATGACTCAGCAGGTAGACCTAAACTCCATCCCTAGTTAACAAAAATGGTGAGGTTACAGACATTACTTGGAACTATAGAGCTTAAATGGGTCTCGAAATCCCATCCACAAGATTGTGAGTAAGAGAATTTTTCAATAGGCTACTTCATTCCTCCAAAGAAAATATAAAGAAAAATTGAGGGGCACCCAGTAGAGCGCAGACTTCCGCCGCGGCAGCTTATTTCTCGACCTTTGCTCGACCCTGACCTTGACCTTTGACCTTAACATATGATAATTGGAGGGGATTTTCATATACTTAAATATGAACCAAGTTTGAAGTCTCTGTGACAACGATGTTCAAACTTATGGCTGATTACGTGAATTGCATTTTTTTTTATCTCTCGCTCTCTCCCACAATGTGGCAACGCAGCTGTTAGGCTCTAACAGATAACGAGCTTATATACAAGCAGTTGCGAGCAAGAATGTCATAAAAGTTCAAACTAAAACATGAGATGGCAAGCTTAAACAGGTTGCTCTGTTGTCAGTGTAGGAGAATGCGAAATATTCTAGCCTTGATTACTCAGACACTGTAAACTTGTTGAATGGAGGAAATTCAAAAGATCTTTGTAATTGTGTATATGAAATCATGAATTACTATAAGAACTAATTATGATAAGTAGAATTGGAGTGGTAATATTATGATATTAATCGGAATTTGTTTGCATGTTTGTGTGTGTATATATATATGTATATATATACATATACATATATATATATATACATATACATATATATACATATATATATATATATATATACATATATATATATATATATATACATATACATATGTATATACATATACATATACATATATATACATATACATATATATATATATACACACATATACATATAAATATATATATACATATACATATATATATATATATATATATATATATATATATATATATATACATATATATATATATATATATATATATATATATATATATATATATATATATATTTCTTTTTTTTTGTGGACATAATATCTTTGTTGAAATAAATCTGTCTTATGCATGATTATTGACTACAATTTATATAGCAAATGATGTATCTACTGTATACCGTCGTAAGTTTAGTAATACAAAGTCAATAAATTAATAATAATATGAACGTGTATGAAACCCGTTCAGTACAAAGTGACTTCCGGCTTTACAATCCACCCGATAACATAATAACAATCTTGCAGCATAAAAATGAAATATTGCAGTGTTCCAAAGGTAGTAGGTTGGCCAAGGCACCAGCCACCCGTTGAGATACCACCACTAGAGAGTTAAGGTGTCCTTTGACTGAACAGACAGTACTTCATTAGTTCACTTTCCCTTTGCCTACACATACACCAAATAGTCTGGCCTTTTCATCACATATTCTCCTCTGTCCGCATACACCTGACAACACTGAGATTACCATACAATTCTTTATCCAAGAGGTAAATACTGCACTGAAATTGTTCAGTGGCTTCTTTCCTCTCGGTAAGGGTAGAAGAGACTCTTTAGCTATATGGTAAGCAGCTCTTCTAGGAGAAGGACACTCCAATATCAAACCATTGTTCTCTAGTCTTGGGTAGTGCCATAGCCTCTGTACCATGGTCTTCCACTGTCTTGGGTTAGAGTTCTCTTGCTTGAGGGTACACTCGGGCACACTATTCTATCTAATTTATCTTCTTGTTTTGTTAAAGTTTTTATAGTTTATATAGGGAATGTTTATTTTAATGTTGTTGCTATTCTTATGAAAAAAAATTTCCTTATTTCCTTTCCTCACTGGGCCATTTTCCCTATTGGGGCCCCTGGGCTTATAGTATTATGCTTTTCCAACTAGGGTTGTAGCTTAGCAAGTAATAATAATAATAATAATAATAATAATAATAATAATAATAATAATAATAATAATAAACACTAAAAAGATTTCACTAAGCGAGTTTCACGATCTCGGGTAGTTAGTTAGACCTCATGTGCTGCCCCCTGCAACGATGGTCACGAGGACACCTTAGGGTGCCTGGCCACTGCCCAGGACACGCCCTCCGCCACTGGGCATGGCTGAAGTAGCTTTGGCCATCTCATGGGGGCGCCCTAAGAATCGTGCTTGATTTGTAGTCCCAGAGCTCGGGGGGTTTTATTTATGTTTTTGAGTGCAAAAGGTCTGTTAGTTGTTTCTACAGTAGAATTTTCTCAGGAATTCAAAAATCTATTTCTTACAAACACAGCGGTAGCCGTTTTTTCAGAAATGCACATTGAATATAGGTACCCCTTGTGAAAATGAACTTTCTCTATGATGCCTCCCAATGTCATACATTTCAATTTAAATGTTCATTTCCCAAATGTTAATGTATAAAGTGCCTCCAAATGATTATATTTTGGTAACGATACCTCTCTATGATTCATTTGATGTGACTAATGTAGGATTATTTTGTTGATTTTTAAATTTCAGATTATCAAAGATGTCACGGAAATTTATTGTGAATAAGTGGCATTTTGTAATTTTCTCTTTTTCGGATTTTCTACCAATGAAATGCCAATATACTGTTGTACATGCAATTGAAATAACTTATTCCTTCCAATGTCTCAAAGTATGTTTATTTTGAACATTAACATATCATAGCTTTCAATTGTTTGTAATGCAAATTAGATGTGTACACAAATAAATAATTGCGTTTTGAATTATACCAAGAAGTGGATGATAATTTAAACTACAACATAGTATTACTTTTGGTGTTGCAATGAAATAGTTAGATATGCAAAGGTCATGGCCCATTGGCATAGTAGTATCTATATATTTTAATGCTATCATGCTGGCAGCAAACTGTTCTCTATGTATCCTAATCAAATCATTCATTTCATGATGACACAAAGTTTACTGTTCATCATCAAAGTCAGATTCATCACTAGAGTCAAACTAAGTTTGATTATCAGTCACATCTATGTTGATGTCATCTTCTGTATCATGACTAAAGCTTGTCGCACACTGAGCCGGAACGGAACCGCTGCCTAAGACACCGAAGCCTCAGAATAGAGCAGAAACGATGTCCAGCGCGCTCACTGAGCCAGAAGCCACAGAACGGAACCGACGCAAAATTTTATATAAACGAAGGAAGTTTTCCTTAATCATAACTGAGTTTTTATTTAATTGATGTTACAATGATTAGATATTCTGTATATCAATCTTTTATCGAATCCATAAGCCAGATGTTTATATGTTTTCAAAAAAGAAATAATAATAACAATAATAATAATAATAATAATAATAATAATAATCAGTCCAAAATTCTTTGTATTAAATCATAAGTTCACATCATTGTTATTTAAGTACATTCGTCAAATTTCTGACATCAGCAAAAAAAATAAATAAATAAATAAATAATAATAATAATAAACAATAATAATAAATAATAATCACTCCTATAATCTTTGTATTAAATCATATGTTTACATCATTGTTATTAAAATACATTCGTCCAATTTCTGACATCAGAAAAATATTGGTTGGTATCACTCTAACCTCCTAATTCCTCAGCAACTCTCTCCAAAACAACCGCTGCAGACGTTCTGCGCATGCGCAGCCTGTCAGACCCCACCGACGCTTCAGAAAAAATATCTTTCAAAGAATACTGTGTCGGTTCCATTATGTTCTGGCGCGTCAGTTCCGTTCTGTTCTGGCCCAATGTGGGCAGCCAGGTAAGAATGCATGCTTTCGATTTCTATCGGACGTTTTGGTTCTGATCGGGCGGTTCCGTTCGGGCTCAATGTGCGACAAGCTTAGGAAGACGTACCACACTCTGTGGAAGTTGGTTTCCATTAAACCAGTCAATAACAAATGAGTTACCGACCAGTTTCCATCAGTGTTCCTCGGCTTGAGTTGTGCACGGTTGAGGACGTTTGGCATTTTTCCACATGGCAGCAAAATAGTTGGTTCTGTGGATTTTATTGAGCAGGACTTTCTGACATGGTGGCATTCTGCTAGGATTAATTCCTTGAATTTTTTTCTAAAGAATTTTCATTCCTCTTTGGTACATACTTCTGTTAGAAAAGAGCAAATCTAGCATCATTGATGCTGTTGAGTTTGGGCAAACCATACAATGCACAAATGAACTTTCCAATAGCAGCCAAACCTTCAGGAGTGACTACAGCATTAACCCCAAGGTTTGCAAAAGCTTCCTTAAAACTTTCATGCTTCATAATCAACTTCAAGGCTTTCAACTTTCCTTTGCTCATAAATGATGATGTGTAGTCTGAACCAGTGAAGGCATGCAATGCTGGTAAAGCATTAATCATGGCTTGATCCATATGATCCACCAGCTGTGAGATGTTAATGTGTCTCCTCGTGTTGTTACTGCTAAGGCCAGCGTCCATCCAAATAGTGAAACTGCTGGCATTCGTATGATTTGCAATGTGATACAGGAGCAAAATAAATACATCTGTGTCCGAACTTCTGATGACTACTGAAGAACATCTGTTCTTTTTCTAGGATGTGATGTAGATGGTACATAATCCGTGTATCAGCTTCTTCAAGGAGACATCTACGCTGTGGGATCTCTTCTCTGTGGACTTTTCTGTCCCTGGCATTGAAGGAGTAGCAGGTTTTGTCAAGAGTGAGATAGACTATGTAACCAGCCAAGATATCTATATCTGTGTGTTCAGTCCAATCTGACAGGAGGAACTGAAAAAATACTGTCTTGAAAGCTGATAACCACAAAGCCTTCTGCCAGTCTTTTGGACACTTCTGCTTTGGCCCTGCTATGGTGTATGTTGCATCGTCATTTCCACGTCTTGAGTGTTCCACATCTTTAATAGAAGGAGTGATGTAGGTGTCACAAACCAAATCTATTCGATGAGACGGCATCTGGCACAACCGACAGATGATTAGCTGAGCCAATTCCCCAAATGTTGGTGGTAAATTCTGCAGTGTTTACAACGAGAACATGGCGTCGATGATGATAATGTCCGTTTCATTAAGTGGGGTGTGCTGTCTACCATGCCTTCAATCTTGTGAAGGAGCTTGGCCTTATCTGTTTTGTTGATGCTTCCGTCAACATGTGCCAATGATAGGGGTACGGGTGTGAGAGGGTAGGTAAAGACTAGCTCTAGGTCAACATTCTGTGTGGTACTAAGGTAGAGAAGACGTCCAAACAAATCTCTGGTGCCCTTCAATTCAATAATCTTCATATCATTACTGATTTTACTCTTTAGATTTGTGGATGCAAAGTTTTTGATTTTGCGTCATGGTGTTGGTTGTTCAAATCTTGTAGGATCCCCATAGCAGCCATCTGCAAACTTGTCACACCAAGCTTGACCAGTCTTAGTGCAATTTACCAAGTCATTCTTGATGTCCTCTGGTACACTTTTCCCAGTTGTCAGGCAATAAAGATTTGGGTCATTAGCAAGGTTGAATGGGTTAACATGGGCCTCTATGTTGTTCACAAGAGCCTGCAGATCATCATTGTCCCTTTTAACCCGATAAGACTTGAGTTCCTTTGCTGTGTCATCGGTGGACTTTAAACCTGCTTTCAAGAACAATGCTCCTACAATGGCACTCCTTGCTGCGCGGGTGATCATCCGTCGTTTTCTTGCTCCCTATGCTGTGGTGAATGCAGTAATACCAGTCTGACGAGATGTTTTGTCAATGTATTGTTTTAGCTCAATGAAAGCAGTCTTGTGGGCTTGTGATTTTTCGAATGCATGATTGAATGTCACCAGTTCTCTCTGGGCACGTTGCAGGTAAGATTTTCTGCAGGAGTGGTGATATTTAACCTCTTTAGAGATGAGGTCAATACCAGCAATTTTTGCTAAAAGCTGTCCATCACACAGTGTCTGTGCTGCATCTTGGATACTTTGGGCACTCGCAATGGTTTCATAGTTGCCTAGTCTTTCTTTTGGCTTTTTTTTTCCTGCTGACTTTTCACTGCAGTTACAGAATATGCATAGTTTTGGGAAAATCCCTGTGCTACATGCTGGATTATGTTCAATGCTGGATCGTAAGGTTTTTTCAGATGTATTTGCCTTTGCATGTAAATTGTCTGGTATGGTCTGACGAACAGCAGTGAAACTTTTATAACATTGAGAGTAATACCCATCTGTATCACCATAATAGTCAGGAAGCTTAACTGAAAAGTATTTTGAATCTTTGAATAATTTTCGCCGTGCACCATCAGCATGTTTGACTTTCTCCCATGAATCTGGATCAAATGTCTTTACCTCATTCATGCATTTTCCAGTGAAATGGAGAATACAAGAGATCTTATTTGCCATTTTTTACACTACAATAATAACCTGAAAGCACAAATAGTATTTATGCGACATCACCATCACCATTGCCACCACCTTAACTACCTACGATTAACTTACTTAACAACCATTAATAAAGCCATCCAACAGCTCCAGATTCAGGTAAACCTAGTAAAGCAGATTTGAAATATACATTACAAGAAAATAGGATGATTTGCAGATAAACCCAGATAGAAATCAGGGATTGAGCAAAAAAAAACTGTGGTTTATAAGAAATGTGTAAAGTTATCCAAATATCAACATAATTAACAATGCGATTGTATGCCCATTCATTAATGCATTTTTCATCTTAACTACATCATGATAGATTTCAAAATGTTTTTAAAAAACATGGTGGATGAGAAATATAGGCTACAACAGTACCCAAAACATATTGAGCATTTCTTTTATATATAATCTGAAAAAAGAGAGAAAATTACAGAATTCACTTGTTCGCAACAACTTTTGGCGACATCAAGGCTTATCTGAAAGAACAATAATCAAAACAATCTAACATTATTCACCCCAAATGAAGCATAAGGTATTCTTAACATAAAATAATTATTTGGAGGCATTATATACATTTGAATTTGGGAAATGCGCATTTAATTTAATATGTATGGAATTGCAAGGCGCCACGGAGATTGCTCTTTTTCACAAGGGGTACCCATCTTTAACGTCAGTTTCTAAAAAAACGGCTACCACTGTGTTTGTAAGAAATAGATTTTTGAATTCCTGAGAAAATTCTACTATAGAAACAACCAACAGACCTTTTGCACTCAAAAACATAAATAAAACCCTCCGAGCTCTGGGACTATTGGCTTCCTTTCTCTATTGGAAACCAGTTAGTAATTCCTGCTTGCTTTCGATTTGGGGAAAGCAAAGAAAAAGGTAAAAAAAGTAAAAATGAAAATTATATTTTTAATACTGTTCATTGGGACTCATTGTTGTAATATGTGAAGCTAATTGGCTTAATTCTCTATTGGAAACCAGTTAGTAATTCCTGCTTGCTTTCGATTTGGGGAAAGCAAAGAAAAAGGTAAAAAAGTAAAAATAAAAATTATATTTTTAATACTGTTCATTGGGACTCATTGTTGTAATATGTGAGACTAATTGGCTTAATTCTTTACTGGAAACAAGTTAGTAATTCCTGATTGCTTTCGATTTGGGGAAAGCAAAGAAAAAGGTAAAAAAGTAAAAATGAAAATTATATTTTTAATACTGTTCATTGGGACTCATTGTTGTAATATGTGAAGCTAATTGGCTTAATTCTCTATTGGAAACCAGTTAGTAATTCCTGCTTGCTTTCGATTTGGGGAAAGCAAAGAAAAAGGTAAAAAAGTAAAAATAAAAATTATATTTTTAATACTGTTCATTGGGACTCATTGTTGTAATATGTGAAGCTAATTGGCTTAATTCTCTATTGGAAACCAGTTAGTAATTCCTGCTTGCTTTCGATTTGGGGAAAGCAAAGAAAAAGGTAAAAAAGTAAAAATAAAAATTATATTTTTAATACTGTTCATTGGGACTCATTGTTGTAATATGTGAGACTAATTGGCTTAATTCTTTACTGGAAACAAGTTAGTAATTCCTGATTGCTTTCGATTTGGGGAAAGCAAAGAAAAAGGTAAAAAAGTAAAAATGAAAATTATATTTTTAATACTGTTCATTGGGACTCATTGTTGTAATATGTGAGACTAATTGGCTTAATTCTTTACTGGAAACAAGTTAGTAATTCCTGCTTGCTTTCGATTTGGGGAAAGCAAAGAAAAAGGTAAAAAAGTAAAAATAAAAATTATATTTTTAATACTGTTCATTGGGACTCATTGTTGTAATATGTGAGACTAATTGGCTTAATTCTTTACTGGAAACAAGTTAGTAATTCCTGATTGCTTTCGATTTGTGGAAAGCAAAGAAAAAGGTAAAAAAAGTAAAAATGAAAATTATATTTTTAATACTGTTCATTGGGACTCATTGTTGTAATATGTGAAGCTAATTGGCTTAATTCTCTATTGGAAACCAGTTAGTAATTCCTGCTTGCTTTCGATTTGGAGAAAGCAAAGGGAAAAGTAAAAAAAAATAATACTATTCATTTGGACTCATTGTTGTAATATGTGAGACTAATTGGCTTAATTCTTTACTGGAAACAAGTTAGTAATTCCTGATTGCTTTCGATTTGGGGAAAGCAAAGAAAAAGGTAAAAAAGTAAAAATGAAAATTATATTTTTAATACTGTTCATTGGGACTCATTGTTGTAATATGTGAGACTAATTGGCTTAATTCTTTACTGGAAACAAGTTAGTAATTCCTGATTGCTTTCGATTTGGGGAAAGCAAAGAAAAAGGTAAAAAAGTAAAAATGAAAATTATATTTTTAATACTGTTCATTGGGACTCATTGTTGTAATATGTGAGACTAATTGGCTTAATTCTTTACTGGAAACAAGTTAGTAATTCCTGATTGCTTTCGATTTGGGGAAAGCAAAGAAAAAGGTAAAAAAGTAAAAATGAAAATTATATTTTTAATACTGTTCATTGGGACTCATTGTTGTAATATGTGAGACTAATTGGCTTAATTCTTTACTGGAAACAAGTTAGTAATTCCTGATTGCTTTCGATTTGGGGAAAGCAAAGAAAAAGGTAAAAAAGTAAAAATGAAAATTATATTTTTAATACTGTTCATTGGGACTCATTGTTGTAATATGTGAGACTAATTGGCTTAATTCTTTACTGGAAACAAGTTAGTAATTCCTGATTGCTTTCGATTTGGGGAAAGCAAAGAAAAAGGTAAAAAAGTAAAAATGAAAATTATATTTTTAATACTGTTCATTGGGACTCATTGTTGTAATATGTGAGACTAATTGGCTTAATTCTTTACTGGAAACAAGTTAGTAATTCCTGATTGCTTTCGATTTGGGGAAAGCAAAGAAAAAGGTAAAAAAGTAAAAATGAAAATTATATTTTTAATACTGTTCATTGGGACTCATTGTTGTAATATGTGAGACTAATTGGCTTAATTCTTTACTGGAAACAAGTTAGTAATTCCTGATTGCTTTCGATTTGGGGAAAGCAAAGAAAAAGGTAAAAAAGTAAAAATGAAAATTATATTTTTAATACTGTTCATTGGGACTCATTGTTGTAATATGTGAGACTAATTGGCTTAATTCTTTACTGGAAACAAGTTAGTAATTCCTGATTGCTTTCGATTTGGGGAAAGCAAAGAAAAAGGTAAAAAAGTAAAAATGAAAATTATATTTTTAATACTGTTCATTGGGACTCATTGTTGTAATATGTGAGACTAATTGGCTTAATTCTTTACTGGAAACAAGTTAGTAATTCCTGATTGCTTTCGATTTGGGGAAAGCAAAGAAAAAGGTAAAAAAAGTAAAAATGAAAATTATATTTTTAATACTGTTCATTGGGACTCATTGTTGTAATATGTGAAGCTAATTGGCTTAATTCTCTATTGGAAACCAGTTAGTAATTCCTGCTTGCTTTCGATTTGGAGAAAGCAAAGGGAAAAGTAAAAAAAAATAATACTATTCATTTGGACTCATTGTTGTAATATGTGAGACTAATTGGCTTAATTCTTTACTGGAAACAAGTTAGTAATTCCTGATTGCTTTCGATTTGGGGAAAGCAAAGAAAAAGGTAAAAAAGTAAAAATGAAAATTATATTTTTAATACTGTTCATTGGGACTCATTGTTGTAATATGTGAGACTAATTGGCTTAATTCTTTACTGGAAACAAGTTAGTAATTCCTGATTGCTTTCGATTTGGGGAAAGCAAAGAAAAAGGTAAAAAAGTAAAAATGAAAATTATATTTTTAATACTGTTCATTGGGACTCATTGTTGTAATATGTGAGACTAATTGGCTTAATTCTTTACTGGAAACAAGTTAGTAATTCCTGATTGCTTTCGATTTGGGGAAAGCAAAGAAAAAGGTAAAAAAGTAAAAATGAAAATTATATTTTTAATACTGTTCATTGGGACTCATTGTTGTAATATGTGAGACTAATTGGCTTAATTCTTTACTGGAAACAAGTTAGTAATTCCTGATTGCTTTCGATTTGGGGAAAGCAAAGAAAAAGGTAAAAAAGTAAAAATGAAAATTATATTTTTAATACTGTTCATTGGGACTCATTGTTGTAATATGTGAGACTAATTGGCTTAATTCTTTACTGGAAACAAGTTAGTAATTCCTGATTGCTTTCGATTTGGGGAAAGCAAAGAAAAAGGTAAAAAAGTAAAAATGAAAATTATATTTTTAATACTGTTCATTGGGACTCATTGTTGTAATATGTGAGACTAATTGGCTTAATTCTTTACTGGAAACAAGTTAGTAATTCCTGATTGCTTTCGATTTGGGGAAAGCAAAGAAAAAGGTAAAAAAGTAAAAATGAAAATTATATTTTTAATACTGTTCATTGGGACTCATTGTTGTAATATGTGAGACTAATTGGCTTAATTCTTTACTGGAAACAAGTTAGTAATTCCTGATTGCTTTCGATTTGGGGAAAGCAAAGAAAAAGGTAAAAAAGTAAAAATGAAAATTATATTTTTAATACTGTTCATTGGGACTCATTGTTGTAATATGTGAGACTAATTGGCTTAATTCTTTACTGGAAACAAGTTAGTAATTCCTGATTGCTTTCGATTTGGGGAAAGCAAAGAAAAAGGTAAAAAAGTAAAAATGAAAATTATATTTTTAATACTGTTCATTGGGACTCATTGTTGTAATATGTGAGACTAATTGGCTTAATTCTTTACTGGAAACAAGTTAGTAATTCCTGATTGCTTTCGATTTGGGGAAAGCAAAGAAAAAGGTAAAAAAGTAAAAATGAAAATTATATTTTTAATACTGTTCATTGGGACTCATTGTTGTAATATGTGAGACTAATTGGCTTAATTCTTTACTGGAAACAAGTTAGTAATTCCTGATTGCTTTCGATTTGGGGAAAGCAAAGAAAAAGGTAAAAAAGTAAAAATGAAAATTATATTTTTAATACTGTTCATTGGGACTCATTGTTGTAATATGTGAGACTAATTGGCTTAATTCTTTACTGGAAACAAGTTAGTAATTCCTGATTGCTTTCGATTTGGGGAAAGCAAAGAAAAAGGTAAAAAAGTAAAAATGAAAATTATATTTTTAATACTGTTCATTGGGACTCATTGTTGTAATATGTGAGACTAATTGGCTTAATTCTTTACTGGAAACAAGTTAGTAATTCCTGATTGCTTTCGATTTGGGGAAAGCAAAGAAAAAGGTAAAAAAGTAAAAATGAAAATTATATTTTTAATACTGTTCATTGGGACTCATTGTTGTAATATGTGAGACTAATTGGCTTAATTCTTTACTGGAAACAAGTTAGTAATTCCTGATTGCTTTCGATTTGGGGAAAGCAAAGAAAAAGGTAAAAAAGTAAAAATGAAAATTATATTTTTAATACTGTTCATTGGGACTCATTGTTGTAATATGTGAGACTAATTGGCTTAATTCTTTACTGGAAACAAGTTAGTAATTCCTGATTGCTTTCGATTTGGGGAAAGCAAAGAAAAAGGTAAAAAAGTAAAAATGAAAATTATATTTTTAATACTGTTCATTAGGACTCATTGTTGTAATATGCGAGACTAATTGCTTTAATTCTCTATTGGAAACCAGTTAGTAATTCCTGCTTGCTTTCGATTTAGGGAAAGCAAAGAATAAGTAAAAAAAGAAAAGTATATTTTCTATACTATTTATTGGGACGAATTGGTTTCCTGTCTCTATTGGAAGCCAGTTATTAATTCCTGCTTGCTTTCTACTTGCTTTCGATTCTATAAAAGCAGAGGAAAAACACTGATTTGGGAAAGGCAGAGAAAAAAATCGATTTAGGTAAAGCAAAGAAAAAGGTAAAAAAGATATATTTTTAATAATATATTGTGATAGTTGAGAGAAATTTTTTCAAGATACTGAGCTAAATAGAAAAACTTAGGGAGAAATTTCAAAAAAATTGGGCAAATAAAATATGAGCGAGAAATTCCAAAAGGTTTTCTAAAACTATCCACATTGTAGGCTATATCGTTTTTATAACCCTCAGTTAACATATTGTTGGGGAGAAGTAAGGGTAACTATAATGGAACAAAATACAACTTTTACTGTTTTTTTTTTTCTTTTTTTTTTTTTTTTGATAGGGAGTGGAACTTGAAAATACAAGAGAAGTAATAAGGAGGAAAAAAAAAATTGCGGGTGCACTCGGGCACACTATTCTGTCTTATTTCTCTTCCTCTTGTTTTGTTAAAGTTTTTACAGTTTATGTAGGAAATATTTATTTTGATGATGTTCTTGTTCTTAAAATATTTTATTTTTCCTTGTTTCCTTTCCTCACTGTGCTACTTTTCCCTTTTGTAGCCCTTGGGCTTATAGCATCTTGCTTTTCCAACTAAGGTTGCAGCTTAGCTAATAATAATAATAATAATAATAATAATAATAATAATAATAATAATAATAATAATAATAATAATAATAATTGTATAAAAGTCAAGAAGATAAAGCATCAATAGATGTTGGAAAGAAATTGAAAATATTAATGAATTTACAGTAATTTCTAATCTGGATTTTGACCTGGCTAACTATTATTATTATTATTATTATTATTATTATTATTATTATTATTATTATTATTATTATTATTATTATTATTATCATTATTATTATTATTATTATCATTACAAGCTAAGCTAGACCTTCTTCCGCCAGCAGCGAGCCGTTGCTGCTGAAAATGGGAAACCGGGAGCTTGTTACCTCAAGATATTGGCATGACTTCTGATGTAAACAAACAAGATGGTTGCTATAGAACATGCTCTTGCTTGGCAATCTTGAGTCCAACAAACCTCAAAAGATAATAAAAAATCTGCTTTGTTCATCTGTTTTATTTACTTCCTATTTGCTCCTCGAACCGCGAGATCGTAGTGTGAATCGACAACACTTTTCGCTCGCAAGGATCGGCTGGCGGTTGACGAAAACCTCGAGCGAGAAATGACTATAGTCCATTTCTTTTAGCGAGGCAGATTTGCACCGACTCGCAGCGGTGCCCTTTTAGCTGAGAAAAGTTTCCTGATCGCTGATTGGTTAGAATTATCTTGTCCAACCAATCAGCGATCAGGAAACTTTTCCGAGCTAAAAGGACACCGCAGCGAGTCGGTGCAAATCTGCATCGCTAAAAGAAATGGACTATAGCTGTATCTAGGGATTCCTGGTAAGCCAGCCCTGCGGCTGTGGTCATAGGCTGGGGGGTGGGGGGTAGGGGGTGGGTTTAGTTGGTAGTTGGCAGACGAAACACAGAGTTTCGTGTTATTTTTCGCTAGATAAAATCAAGGGGAGGATGAGATAAGAGGTTCAATTCCCATAATCTCTGTATTTCACCCACTGTGCATATACTTCTTGAACGACTCCACCACGAACATGAGAGAAGATGATGTTTCAATCAAGGAAACAATTGCTAGGGGCAGACTTCACTCCTACGAGACGTCACTTCTCTCTCTCTCTCTCTCTCTCTCTCTCTCTCTCTCTCTCTCTCTCTCTCTCTCTCTCTCTCTCTCTCTCTGAAATATCTATATTTCAAGGAGTGTTATGCAGTGACTTTTGCTTGTATGGATGCCAGGCCTCTGAAAATAATAAGAGGAATAACTGCATTTTGGTTTTGTTCAATCTTATAGTGACCAAACTGTGTACACACCAATACACACACACACACACACACACACATATATATATATATATATATATATATATATATATATATATGTCTGTATATATGTGTATATATATGTATATACATATGTGTATATATGTATATATATATGTATATACATATATGTATATATATGTATTTATATTTATATGTATATAAATGTATATATATATGTATATATATACTGTATATTTATACAAATGTATATATATATGTATGTATATACATACTGTATATATATACTGTATATATATGTATATATATGTATGTATATAAATATATATGTGTATATATATGTACAGTATATATATGTATATATATGATATATGTATATATATGATATATGTATATATATGATATATGTATATATATGATATATGTATATATATGTATATATATATATGTATGTATATGTATATTATATAATATGTATGTACCATTATGCAAAACCATAGATAAATTGTTACATATATGGAAACTGTATCATTTAAAAAAAAAAGAGTGACCCACATCATGGATAAACTTCCTTTGTAAGAATCCTCTACGAAGTTAGTAGCAACATATAGCTAAACACTGAGATCCCACTTATTTTTATGCACAGTCAAATTTAAAAGTCTGCCTACACTCTCGCGTTTTCTACACTGAGAAAATAACGATTCCTGTGTGTCGTTTGACTTTTAAATTGGACTGTGCCTCCGAAAATACATTCAAATGTTTTACATATGAATAGTATTTCAGCCACGCACATACACACACGACTTATATGATAGTACAACATACTTTGTATTGCAGCCATATTCATTATCCCAGCCGAGGGGAGATGTTATCGACAACGGAATTCGAAAGTTTAATGTTTTCGAAGCTCTGGACGTCGGTGTTGGAAAGGTCTCTGTTGATCCAAGATTCTAATCTGGACCATCACACCTGGGACCCAAGAACCAAGGGCCCGGCCCGAAAATCGGCCGAAATTTTCAGAAAAATTTTCGGGCCAAAAATCGGCCGAAATTTTCGAAAAAATTTTCGGAAAAATTTTCGGACCGAAAATCGGCAGCAATTTTCTAAATAATTTTCGGAAAAATTTTCGGCCCGAAAATCGGCCGAAATTTTCGAAAAAATTTTCGGAAAAATTTTCGGCCCGCGCACGTTTATGGTCCTCTTATGACCCTCATTACTATACAGTATTCTGGAAGTTTTATTCCAGCTGTGACCAAGCTGTGGAATGATCTTCCTAATCGGGTAGTTGAATCGGTAGATCTTCAAAAGTTTAAACTTGCAGCAAATGTTTTAATGTTGAACAGGCTGATATAAGTCTTTTTATAGTTTATATATGAAATATCTTTTTTGATGATGTTACTGTTTTTTTTTTAATATTTTATTCATTGTTAATTATTTCATATATCGTTTATTCATTTCCTTATTTCCTATCCTCACTAGGCTATTTTTAGCTGTTGGAGCCCTTGGGCTTATAGTATCTTGCTTTTCCAACTAGGGTTGTAGCTCAGCTAACAATAACAACAACAATAATAATAATAATAATAATAATAATAATAATAATAATAATAATAATAATAATAATAATCATAATAACAACAACAACAACAACAATAATAATAATAATAATAATAATAATAATAATAATAATAATAATAATAATATCCTGATGTAGCCAGACGTACCCGTGAGGAAAGTTCTTTATTCTGGAAAGGGTATGGATAGGACAATGCGCGCGATAAGGATAAGTAGATATGAGCTATAGAAGAGGTAAGGGAACTATTTAGGATTTCAGTCAATGGATTGGGTCAGGGATGAAGTGGTCTAATTGATGGAGAGGCACAAGTGAGAGGTTATTATTATTATTATTATTATTATTATTATTATTATTATTATTATTATTATTATTATTATTATTATTATTATTATTATTATCTATATATTAGTACGATAGCGTTTGTTATTTATTTTGTGTCACACTTTAAAGAAAACGGAAATAATTTCATGGTATACTCTTACAAATTCCCATTATACTTTGATTACTTAACCAAAGCACACTTTTTTAAATATTACACAAACAATTGAGTTCTATCAACTTCCATAACCTAGGTTATAGAATTAATCTCGGGACATTTTATTCAAACATGTTTAGGTTAGGAACAAGATAATTA
>NC_090766.1:3650655-3663155 GCF_036898095.1 Palaemon carinicauda | reverse complement strand
CACAAAGACAAACAGGGGCGAAAACATAACCTCCTCCCAACTCCGTTGACGGAGGTATTATTGTTATTATTATTATTTATTATTATTATTATTATTATTATTATCCAAGCTACAACCCTAGTTGGAAAACCTAGAATGCTATAAGCCCAAGGGCTCCAATAGGGAAAAATAGCCCAGTGAGGAAAGGAAATAAGAAAATAAATAAATGATGAGAATAAGTTAACAATAAATCATTCTAAAAACAGTTACAATATCAAAACAGATATGTCCTATATAAACTATCAACAACGTCAAAAACATATGTCATTATATAAACTATAAAAAACTCATGTCAGCCTGGTCAACACTTGCTCCAACTTGAACTTTTGAAGTTCTACTGATTCAACTACCTGATTAGGAAGATCATTCCACAACTTGGTAATAATAATAATAATATAATAATAATAATAATAATAATAATAATAATAATAATAATAATAATAATAATACATTCAATCTTTTTCTCGAGGTTTAAACCTACACCAGGAATCACGAATATGTTTTAACCAAATTTTGACCCACCTTAGTTTAAAAGCTCAGAACTATTCAACAATAATCAACAGATAATAAAACTATTAACCTTCGAGGCTCTGTTTAGGACACGAAAAATGTTGGAACCACTTCATACAAAACGTAAAACGTTTAAGTCCTCTTTAAATGTTGTATATGACGAAGTCTTCCTTATTACTACATAGAAAACGTGTACTAATAAGTTTTTTGCAATGAGGGACTTCCTTATTACTAAATAGAAAACTTTAATAAATCCTCCAATTATCTTTTGCAAGGCATTTAACATTAGTAATTTTTACAATACTGTACAAATAACGTAAAAAGAAAAAAAGTACCATGTACGAGGCCTAAGATGTTAAAATCTCACCCTTTTAAAGAAACAGCATAAAAAACAATGATATAATAAAAAATGGAAAATCCATTTTCTATAAAACAGACATTTAAGAATCCATTAACCACATACAAAATATCAAAGAGTTCCTGCTAGGATAAAAAATCAAGAAAATTTTGACAAATTAACTTTATACGATACATTTAAAATTAAGGAATCTTTTAATAAACTGCCAACTGAAATGAAGGACTTGAAGGGAGCAATTTAATTTAAGAAGAAACTAAAGACATCTTACTTTTCACAAGATCATATGATTTGGAAGATGCTACAATCAAAGAATTGTATAAGTTATAATGAAAATGTTTCGTTAGATGATTAATATGGACCCGCCCGAGAAGTAGTTCACTCGACTTCAGTGGAAGGTTGGATTTAAACCCCCCAAAAAGGAAACAAGCAAGTTTATCACGATACATAAATGACATTCAATAATTCATATTAATGATAGGGAAATAAGAGTGCTTTCTTTTACGATACTAAAAACGTTCAAGGGCCTCCTTTTTACGATAGTTATTTTGTTAAAGTTTTGATAAATGTCAGTGAAAGTGTTTAAAGGCAATAGGCCTACTGTATTTTTATTGGCTTTTAAGATTACTTCAACCTTCATATGGTTCAATAACTGAAGATATTACAAGGCTTTCAAGGGGAAACTGAAGACTTTCTTATCCTGAAAGTGTTTTGACAGTGCTGATCAAACAGTAAAAGAACAATACGTATTGTGAAATGTTAAATGCTTCCGAATGAACATCATAAAACAACCGTGGAGGTCCTGTAGAGAGTAGGGTTCCCCTACTGTACGGAACCAGATAAGCAACCCTTTAAAGGAAGTAAAGTGAACACGAAATCCTTAGTTTATTTCCCCCGAAGTCTAAAAATACAGGAAAATTGCAAAGTAAACCACACAGTTTTGTTAACTTGTTTGAGCTTCCCGTAATCCCCTAGAGTTTACCATATATATATATATATATATATATATGTATTATATACAAAAATACAGGAAAATGCAAAGTAATCCACGGTTTTTGTTAATTTGTTATAGGCTCCCCGTAATCCCCTACAGTTTACCATATATATATATATATATATATATATACATACAAAAATACAGGAAAATGCAAAGTTAAATACACATTACTTGTTAAGAAGGACAGGGATACTAAATGAATCTGTGGAGGTACATTAAGATTTCACAGTATTCCACTTACCGCTGTCTGTTTTTAGTTATTCAGCTCTCTCTCTCTCTCTCTCTCTCTCTCACTGGCCCTTTCTTACTCTCTCTCACTAGCCCCCCCCTCTCTCTCTCACTGGCCCTCTCTCTCTCTCTCTCTCTCTCTTCACTGGCCCTTTCTTACTCTCTCTCTCACTAGCCCCCCCCCCTCTCTCTCTCACTGGCCCTCTCTCTCTCTCTCTCTCTCTCTCTCTCTCTCTCAACATTAAACTTTACTTTGAAGATGAAGAAATATGTAGGCCTAACTCACCCTAATCGACTCTCATAACAGTTTATACCCCCCTCCCCCATACAGATCTACAACCACAGGAAAGGCAAAATAAAGTAAGCCTACACACCGTTTAGTAAAGTTGAGGGTGGGAACCAATCATTACAGTATTATTCTTCCATTGATATCAAATAAGCTAAGTATGCAACGAGAAATATATCTATATTTAATCTATTTCAGTACTTTCGGCATTAGAACAAGTATACAAGTCGGTCTAGACAAGTTAGAACACTTAATTGAACCTGACAATAGTTTTGGGTGTTAGAACACTTAATTGAACCTGACAATAGTTTGGGTGTTAGAACACTTAATTGTAACCTGACAATAGTTTGGGTGTTAGAACACTTAATTGAACCTGACAATAGTTTGGGGTGTTCGAACACTTAATTGAACCTGACAATAGTTTGGGTGTTAGAACACTTAGGCTATACATAACGGACTAAACTCCTATTCCAATAATAGACCAATTTCAGCATCGGAACCCTTATACATTACAGAAATTAAAAACCACTTCGAACACAATTAAACCTTTCACTTGTTTCATCGACAGAATGGTTAATAATATCAATATTTCACTTAGAATACAATTAAAGTCTCAATAATACATTTGAGCTTCAAAAATTAAATGTAACCATCATAAAATGATAAGTGCATTCACTTACCTTAAGTGGCACACAGAACCGGAAAGATGCTGGGCCGTATAAGGTACTTCGTTGACTTTCTTTTGTAACTTCTAAATAAAATACATTCGTTTCTTCCAGCAAGGTCAATACGTAAGTGGCAATTTACCAACAAAACACCAGTCGGTATAACTCCATTCCTTGCAAATATTCTAAGAATCTAGACGTATTCGAACGAAACATAAGAATAAACATAAAAATCATATTCACTGCATTGACAAGTCACTGAAACTGTCGCCATTGTATCCATACGTTAAATAGATACGCAACTTTGTATAAACACGATAGATAGATATACACACGTTAAATTATATACGGAAGTCTTGGTCGTACTTTCTATCGTGAAGCCAGAGTTCGATCTACGAACTTAAGGAAACTTAGGAAAGAAATCGGCGGGAACAGTTCTAATTGGCTTATTTGAGGAGGATCAATTTAAATGTCTGGGCAGCGTCCGCCAACCAATACAACAGCGGGTGGCGCAACTTGGCAAGAAAAAAAAGACCGCGAAATGTGCAGTTAAAAAGTAAAAAGTGCTTGATACAATCAACAATAAAGGATAATTTATATTGTTCAAATTGGTGTATGACATTGGATACCATTTACCGTTACCAGTTCTTCTTCTTTCCCTCCGTTATCGTTATCAACTCTTCTTCTTTCCCACAAGAATCGTTATCAACTCTCCTTTTTCCAACCGTTATCGATATCAACTCTTCTTCTTTCCCACAAGAATCGTTATCAACTCTCCTTTTTCAACCGTTATCGATATCAACTCTTCTTCTTTCCCACAAGAATCCTTATCAACTCTCCTTTTTCCAACCGTTATCGATATCAACTCTTCTTCTTTCCCACAAGAATCGTTATCAACTCTCCTTTTTCCAACCGTTATCGATATCAACTCTTCTTCTTTCCCACAAGAATCGTTATCAACTCTCCTTTTTCCAACCGTTATCGATATCAACTCTTCTTCTTTCCCACAAGAATCGTTATCAACTCTCCTTTTTTCCAACCGTTATCGATATCAACTCTTCTTCTTTCCCACAAGAATCGTTATCAACTCTCCTTTTTCCAACCGTTATCGATATCAACTCTTCTTCTTTCCCACAAGAATCCTTATCAACTCTCCTTTTTCCAACCGTTATCGATATCAACTCTTCTTCTTTCCCACAAGAATCGTTATCAACTCTCCTTTTTCCAACCGTTATCGATATCAACTCTTCTTCTTTCCCACAAGAATCGTTATCAACTCTCCTTTTTCCAACCGTTATCGATATCAACTCTTCTTCTTTCCCACAAGAATCCTTATCAACTCTCCTTTTTCCAACCGTTATCGATATCAACTCTTCTTCTTTCCCACAAGAATCGTTTTCAACTTTTCTTCTTTCCCACAAGAATCCTTATCAACTCTCCTTTTTCCAACCGTTATCGATATCAACTCTTCTTCTTTCCCACAAGAATCGTTTTCAACTTTTCTTCTTTCCCACAAGAATCCTTATCAACTCTCCTTTTTCCAACCGTTATCGATATCAACTCTTCTTCTTTCCCACAAGAATCGTTTTCAACTTTTCTTCTTTCCCACAAGAATCCTTATCAACTCTCCTTTTTCCAACCGTTATCGATATCAACTCTTCTTCTTTCCCACAAGAATCGTTTTCAACTTTTCTTCTTTCCCACAAGAATCCTTATCAACTCTCCTTTTTCCAACCGTTATCGATATCAACTCTTCTTCTTTCCCACAAGAATCGTTTTCAACTTTTCTTCTTTCCCACAAGAATCCTTATCAACTCTCCTTTTTCCAACCGTTATCGATATCAACTCTTCTTCTTTCCCACAAGAATCGTTTTCAACTTTTCTTCTTTCCCACAAGAATCCTTATCAACTCTCCTTTTTCCAACCGTTATCGATATCAACTCTTCTTCTTTCCCACAAGAATCGTTTTCAACTTTTCTTCTTTCCCACAAGAATCCTTATCAACTCTCCTTTTTCCAACCGTTATCGATATCAACTCTTCTTCTTTCCCACAAGAATCGTTTTCAACTTTTCTTCTTTCCCACAAGAATCCTTATCAACTCTCCTTTTTCCAACCGTTATCGATATCAACTCTTCTTCTTTCCCACAAGAATCGTTTTCAACTTTTCTTCTTTCCCACAAGAATCCTTATCAACTCTCCTTTTTCCAACCGTTATCGATATCAACTCTTCTTCTTTCCCACAAGAATCGTTTTCAACTTTTCTTCTTTCCCACAAGAATCCTTATCAACTCTCCTTTTTCCAACCGTTATCGATATCAACTCTTCTTCTTTCCCACAAGAATCGTTTTCAACTTTTCTTCTTTCCCACAAGAATCCTTATCAACTCTCCTTTTTCCAACCGTTATCGATATCAACTCTTCTTCTTTCCCACAAGAATCGTTTTCAACTTTTCTTCTTTCCCACAAGAATCGTCATCAACTCTCCTTTTTCCAACCGTTATCGATATCAACTCTTCTTCTTTCCCACAAGAATCGTTTTCAACTTTTCTTCTTTCCCACAAGAATCCTTATCAACTCTCCTTTTTCCAACCGTTATCGTTATCAATTCTTCTTCTTTCTTATCGTTATCGTTATCAACTCTTCCTTCCTTCCGTTATAGTTATCTGCTCTTCTTCTTTCCTATCGTTATCGTTATCAACTCTTCTTTCCTTCCGTTATCGTTATCAGCTCTCTTTCCTATCGTTATCGTTATCAACACTTCTTCTTTCCCTCCGTTATCATTTTTAACTCTTCTTCTTTCCTACCGTTACGTTAACAACTCTGTGTGAGAGCATGATTACATCGTACCAACGATTTACACAATTTACTGATGGGCTTGGAGTGTAGGCCCATAACACCAGGACTTTCTTACGTGCTAACTTACTTACGTACTTTAATGACTATTTTTCTGTTCCTATCACACGAGGGGACCCTGTACATTCTTAGATGTTCAACATTTTACACCGCATATTGCTTTTGTTTGCTGTCAAATTTACATTATCGAAGCACTTGGAAAACAAGAAAGTCTTTAGTTTCTTCTTGAAAGCCTTAAAATCATCTGTTCTTTCGGATGTAGTCATAAGGGCGCATATTTGAGAGCTCTAGAACCAACAGTAGACTTAAATGCTGTGTATATATATATATATATATATATATATCTTTGTTCCAATGATTTGAAACCATCTGTAGGCTAACCATTTTCGTGTCGATACGATTTTTTGGCTGCATGATAAGTAGCAATTCTCTTAGATATTTTGGACGTTCGGTTTTGATAACCTTATGGTTTATTTAACATATTTTAAACCTTATTCTAGCTTTAATAAGCAGCCAGTGTAATTCAATTAGCATAGGACTAATTCTTTCTCGTGGTGGGACACCTTTTATCAGTCTTGCTTCTGTTTATTGTTTTATAATTTCTTGTTACGCTTTGGGAAGAATGTCATAGATGGTGTTGCAGTAGTGAGTCCCGGTTATAATACAATTTATCACAAGTTTCTTTACAGAATTTTCATCCAGGTACTTTATAAAAGCAATGCTTCTAAGATATCCTACGGTTTTTACTACATTATTTGAGCATTGATAGAAAAGTTACAGTCAAGAGATCACGAACTTTTCTAAATATCGAGATAGAGTTATATATATATTCATTAAGATATCGCCCAAGTTTCCTAGGCTGTTTTACTTTCCAACCACCATAAATGAAGTTTTATTTTCATTTTCTTTTAGTTGTTTGTCATCCATTACCTAGCATTGGTACAAAATTGGTTTAGAATTTGTATATTGTCTACAAATAGCTTAAACTTCATTTACTTCATTAGTATTTTTGATAGACCGATAATATAGACACAGAATAACATTAGGCCTAGTACACTCCCTTGGTGCACTCCTCTGTTTAATGGTTCGTATGATGAATAAGAAATTCCAGTTTATACACACTAGTTGCTATCAACCAAGTTTTAGGTAATCAATGGTTTGGTATTATATTCTGTGAAAGTTTTTTTTTTTTCTTTTAAAGTACCTTTGAGTGTTTTTAATAATAAGGCATACGTGTATGTATATGCGTACACACAGATACATACACACAAGCATATATAATCTCCCCTATATAATAGAGGTAACGTCCCTGACTGGTGAACGCCAGACTGGGGTTCGAGTCCCGCTCAAACTCGTTAGTTTCTTTGGTCGCTGCAACCTCACAATCCTTGTGAGCTAATAATGGAGAGTTTGGGGGAGCCTATGGGTCTATCTGTTGAGTCATCAGCAGCCATTGCCTGGCCCTCCTTGGTCCTAGCTTAGGTGGAGTGGGGGTTTGGGCGTTGATCATATGTATATATGAGTAGATGTTCATGCACAACTGTATAAAAACCAGCACTAATATTAATTAATAACAAAATATCACACTTAAAGGTTTTAAAGGTCGCTCATGAATGGCAGAGGCAAGGGACGGTGACATTACCTTATCAAGCAGGACAATGCCTTAGAGACTGACCTTATCTATACATATGATCAGCGACCAAGCCCTCTCTCAACCCAAGCTAGGACCAAGGAGGGCCAGGCAATGGCTGCTGATGACTCAACAGATAGACCCATAGGCTACCACAAACTCTCCATCATTAGCTCACAAGGATGGTGAGGTTGTAGTGACCAAAGAAAACTAATGAGTTTAAGCGGGACTCGAACCCCAGTCTGGCGTTCACTAGTCAGAATGTTATCTCTTTCATATAAGGGAAATTATATATGTATGTGTGTGTATGTATCTGTGTGTATGCATATACATACACGAAATCCTTATTATTAAAACACTCAAAGATACTTACTTTAAAAAAAAAAATAAAATCAATCTTTCACAGAATATAAGGGTAATACCAACTTGAAAAAGGGGATAAGTTATTATAAGTAAGAATGAGAGAGAGAGAGAGAGAGAGAGAGAGAGAGAGAGAGAGAAAGATTCATTTAGTATCCCTGTCCATTTTAAGCCCATTTTCTTTGACAGTAACTGATTTGAAGCAAGACTATGACATTTGACATTTTCTCGCAAATAATGACCCCTCTCTCTCTCTCTCTCTCTCTCTCTCTCTCTCTCTTTATATATATATATATATATATATATTTTCACACACACACACACACACACACATATATATATATATATATATATGAGCGAGAGAGAGAGAGAGAGAGAGAGAGAGAGAGTAATCCATTCAGAAAGATTCATCTTATGCCAGTTGATATTGTTTTTGTATCGATAAAATGTGACCTTATTAAGAGAAGAGGTTAAATGTATCCCATTAGCAGATGCCTCTTCAATGTCAAGTAACAAATTATTCATCACTCGCTTTTTATCTATTATCGAAGCCCCCTCGCAGAGAGAGTCAGTTCAGCTTTGAAACATAGGAATTCGAATTAACTTTAAATAAATTCCAAAATAAGTTTGATTTTAGGAAATGTGGTGAATGCAAAACAATGCCATAAATATATGTAATTCAACATCAATAAAGATTGCAAATCTGAATTCAATTAACATCAATAAAGATTGCAAATCTGAATTCAATTAACATCAATAAAGATTGCAAATCTGAATTCAATTAACATCAATAAAGATTGCAAATCTGAATTCAATTAACATCAATAAAGATTGCAATTCTGAATTCAATTTCCCTTTAAAAAAAAATCATGAATTTATTAGAAAATTTCCTTGTTGACTTCAAATAGTTAATTCAATTTCACCACAAAAGTTTAGGAATTAAGTTAAACCTCAAAACACTGAATTCATTGCATTTGTAAAATACATCTTCCACGAAAAAAAAGAAATAAATGGATAAACGAAAATGAAATATTTGACAATATTTTTACTAGTTTTTCGTTTGTTAAAAATCCTATTCTGATAAAGAATCAGAATTCTAATAATTTTTTAAAAATTGTAGTTGCATGACAAGATGAACGCTAATTAAAAGTTATCTGTACAGAAAAGAATTAGTGATAATGTCTCTTTTGTAAGGTGAATTTGTTGTATGTTTTCCTGTTTAAATTCATTTCAGATTTCTAGCACTTGTTTGAGATTGAGAGGCCGCCTCTCTCTCTCTCTCTCTCTCTCTCTCTCTCTATATATATATATATATATGTATATTCAAATAAGCCATATATATATATATATATATATATTTATATATATATAGATAGATAGATAGATATATATACTGTATATATATTATTTGTATATACATATTATCATATAAAGCATATACTGTATATATACACTGTGTATATATATATATATATATATGAGACAGATGCTATTGTATGTTTCTTGTTGTTGAATACAAATGTAAAACTATTTGAAGAAATTCTGTAGGTATGAGATAAACAAAATCGCCTTTTTTTTTTTCTTCCTAACAATGAAGCTACATTAGAAAGTCTAAAGACAGGAACCCCTGTGGACAATTTGGCATGCTTTGAACATACAGGCCCTGAGATGCTTACAAATGTACGATCTGTCATATTAATGGTAAACCCAGGCCTAAGTGAGAGAGAGAGAGAGAGAGAGAGAGAGAGAGAGAAATAAATGATTACATGTTCTATAAATATCTTTAGGTCTTTAGGTTGATGCTCCTTTCCCGAGAAGTAGGTTAAACGCTTTAGGCAAGTACCCCCCTTTCAAGCCAGGCAGATCCAGGCATTGACGGACGGAGTGCCTCTCCAGGTGAAAACATCTTATCACCATCTGATCTTCACGCATCGAATCCAGCCGAGACATAAAATGCCTGAGATAGCCGCTAATAAACCACTGAAGCACACACATGCCCTTCGCCGCGAGTAATCTCTCCCGGGAGTAATCTCTGTCGGTTGTAATCGCTCTCGCGCTATCGTTAATGATCGCGGTCGGCTCTGGCCACCTGGACGGGACGTGAACTTTAAAAAAAAAAAAAAAAAAATGTTCTTTTCTTCCTGTATCGTTCTTATCTATTCTACCTTGGACGCCCTCTGAGAGAGAGAGAGAGAGAGAGAGAGAGAGAGAGAGAGAGATAATATGTATAACATGATTGAAACTTTAGTTTTTTTCAGACAATATAAGAGGCCATAACAGATGGAAAATCTGATTCTATAAAGGATGCCACACTTTGAATATTTTCATTAATCTACTTGTGAAAAACTTTATTAATTTTCTTTCCCACAAGCACATATCATCATCATCATCTCCTCCTACACCTATTGACGCAAAGGGCCTCGGTTAGATTTAGCCAGTCGTCTCTATCTTGAGCTTTTAATTCAATATTTCTCCATTCGTTCTCTCCTACTTCACGTTGCATAGTCCTCAGGCATGTGTGTCTGGGTCTTCCAACTCTTCTTGTGCCTTGCGGAGCCCAGTTGAAAGTTTGGTGAATTAATATCTGTTGGGGAGTGCGAAGAGCATGCCCAAACCATCTCCATCTACCCCTCATCATGATCTCATCCACATATGGCAAAGTTAGTATACATATAATTCATGCTATTTAAATAAGAAGATTTTGTAATATTTAGAAAATAGTAAATATTTTCTAATTTCAGACTGACTTTCCCTTTAAATTGCTTTCGTTTTCTTGAGTATTTTTTCAATAATTTTTGTTTATTTACTTTTATATTTTCTATAATTGTTACTGTAAAGGGTTCGTTAACTATCAAAGTACAAACATCTATAAGAGGAAGTTGAGTGAAAATTTGCTATCAAAGTCATTGAGTCAATAAACATACAAATGTAAGCTCATAAATTAACAATTTCACAATCTCCTCTATATGGTAAAGAGCAAGTGTCTATCCTGTATATATATATATATATATATATGTGTGTGTGTGTGTGTGTGTATACGTATGTGTATATATATATACATATGTGTATACTGTATATATACATACATATGTATATATATAAATATATATATACATATATATATATATATATATATAAGTGTGTATATGTATATATAGATATAAATATATAGATATATATATGTATATATAAATATATAAATATATATGTATGTATATATATGTAAATATATATTATGTCAAACTAAGTGGCATTGCCATACGTATGACTACTCGGTCTTTCATCGTCCCTCTTGTTAGGTGAGAGGGAATAGTCATACCCTGATGAGAGGGGTACTACCCTGATAGGTACACTCGGAAACCATAATCTCTCACAAATATCCCAAACTGCTATGTTGTAGTTAGGAAAGGGGGGAGGGGATAGGAAGGGTTGAATATGTGTACACGCGCGCATATCTAAATATATAACCGTAATTTATGACGGGTCGCTTACACTAGTATTATATAGCCTTCATATCGATTCCTTCGTTCAAATTCTAATTAGAATAAGGAATCAAATTAGACTTAAAACAAGGAATCAAATTAGACTTAAAATAAGGAGAATTTAAGTGTCAAAATCGTATGTAGATGGCGCTGACTTCCGTCAAAGCTACAACTCTCTACTTTCTTATACATTCTTAACGTGCAATGTGCAATATGAGGTTGCATATCAATACCTGGTTTATAAATCAAGATCTCTGCCGTTGATAACGAGAGAGAGAGAGAGAGAGAGAGAGAGAGAGAGAGAAGGCTTCTCGCGCTAACGATATGAAGATTGAGTTTAAAAATTAGCATAATTTTATCAGTCACTTCTGCCATTTTTATTTGATGCTGATATAAGAGAGAGAGAGAGAGAGAGAGAGAGAGAGAGAGAGAGAGACAGCCATCAAAATCTCTTACCCAAAAGACGACCATTAATTCAATCCAGTTAAACTGAAGGTGCCGATGTAGCCCCCTTCATTAGCGATGCATTTACATCGCAAGATAACGATCTAAGGACTCCCCCCCGCGGAGAGCGAACACCAGGCTCCCCCTCAACCCACACCCCCAGCCAAATCACCCCCCCCCCCCCCACCCCACACCCCAGGCCAAGCCACGACCCCTTATACCAGCCACCTTACCTTGTCTCGTTTTTCCTAACACTAGCTCTTATAATTATTCTCTTGTCTCTCGATATATTCTATTATTTGCTTTTTTATTCTTTCCACGTTCTGTTGCTTATTATTCCATTTTCGTTATTCTTATTAATATTTCTTAGCTTAATTCTCTTAATAGATGGTTGAGTTATAAAGAATACGTGTGAAGGTTAGTTAATGTTAGTTAATGTTTTGGTTGTGATTTTGATTTATTGTGACCTGGTAAGTTCTCATGATGAGGTGTGGGAACGTAATATATATATATATATATATATATACATACATATATATATATTTATATATATATATGTATATATGTATATATATAATATACACATATATATATCTATGTATATTATATTATATTATATTTATATGTATACACACACATATATATATATAT
>NC_090766.1:3631910-3634410 GCF_036898095.1 Palaemon carinicauda | reverse complement strand
TTTTTAATGAGGCGTATTCTACTGACTAGCAGGGGTGCCCTTTTAGCTCTGAAAAGTTTCCTAATCACTGATTTGTTAGAATTTTTTGTTCAACCTAGCTATACTCAATCTTTTTAATGAGGCGTATTCTACTGACTAGCAGAGGTGCCCTTTTAGCTCTGAAAAGTTTCCTAATCGCTGATTTCTTATAATTTTTTTGTTCAACCTAGCTATTCTCAATTTTTCTTAATGAGGTGCATTTCCACTGACAAGCAGGGGAGCCTTTTTAGCTCTGAAAAGTTTCCTAATCACTGATTTGTAAGAAATATTTTGTTCAACCAATTAGCTATACTCAATCTTTTTTAAAGAGGCGTATTCTACTGTCCAGCAGGGGTGCCCTTTTAGCTCTGAAAAGTTTCCTAATCGCTGATTTGTTAGAATTTTTTTGTTCAACCTAGCTATACTCAATTTTTCTCAATGAGGTGCATTTCCACTGACAAGCAGGGGAGCCTTTTTAGCTCGGAAAACCTTCCTGATAGGTAATTGGTTGGACAAATAATTCTAACCAATCCGCGATTAGGAAACTTTTCAGAGCTAAAAGGGCACTCCTGCGAATCATTGCATATATGCCTCGTTGAAAAAATGAGTATAGTATGACCTACACATTAAACTAATACCTGAACAGCGATAATAATAATATACAGTAATTGCCTTCGACAAAATCGAAGATTTTGCGAAGGGTATATATTCACCCCTGTCTGTTTGTTTGTAAGCAGCTTTACACAAAAACTACTGTACTGATTTTGACCAAACTTGGTAGTCATGTTGGATATGACTCAATGATGAAACTGTAACATTTTGGATTTAGTACATCGAAGTAAAAGTACGCAGCATTACTTTGAAAATAATCGCAATGTTGAGTAAATGTGAAATATTTTGTTAGTTTAATTTATGTGTGAACATCATTAAGCAAAAACTACTGAACCAGTTTCTACGAAAATTACATTGAAGTACAAGTATGCGGTGGAGTTAAAAGCAAGATAAGACTGCTTGGCATGGCAAAAGAATACTTTCAACTGAGTGCCCCTCTAGTTTATTATTGTAATAGTAAATAACTGGACTATAGTAAGCAATTTTCTTATAAGCAAGCAGTATAATACTGTATTACATTAGCTGTTTCTGTAATTCAAGTCATTAAACTATCACAAACTACAATTAGCAAAACCCTTTTAAAACTTATTGTGGTAACATGTACTGTATGTAGCACGTTGATGAGTTTCTTCATATGTAGAAGAAAGCAGGTATAAGCCTACAACCTGTCTAGACATTAGTCCTAGACCCCATCTAATCTATTCCTCTCCTTATATTTCAGGAAGCAGATGTTCGCCTGGGACCTAGTTTTTGAAGAGCCTCTCTGTCCAATTTCTGTTGGTTATAGTTCAAGAAGTAGATGTAGGCCTGTTTTCTGCCAAATTTCTATTTTCATATTTCAGGAAACAGATTTCCACCAGGGACCTGGTTTTTGAAGAGCTTCTCTGTCCAATTTCTGTTGGTTATAGTTCAAGAAGTAGATGTAGGCCTGTTTTCTGGCAAATTCCCATTTCTCACATTTCAGAAGGTAGATGTATGCCTGTTTCTGACAAATTCCAATTTCTCACATTTCAGAACGGGGACGTATGCCTATTTTTTGGCGAATTCCTATTTTTCACATTTCAGAATGTTCACATATGCCAGTTTTTTGACGAATTCCTATTTCTCACATTTCAGAAGGTGTACGTATGCCTGTTTTCTGATAATTTCCAATTTCTCACATTTCAGAAGGTGGATGTAGGCCAGTATACTGACAAATTCCTATTTCTAGCATTTCAGAAGATGCACGTACGCCTTTTTCTGACAAATTCTTATTTTTCACATTTCAGAAGGGGGACGTATGCCTGTTTTTTGACGAATTCCTATTTCTCACATTTCAGAAGGTGCACGTATGCCTGTTTTTTGACGAATTCCTATTTCTCACATTTCAGAAGGTGTACATATGCCATTTTTTTGACGAATTCCTATTTCTCACATTTCAGAAGGTGTACGTATGCCTGTTTTCTGATAATTTCCAATTTCTCACATTTCAGAAGATGCACGTACACCTTTTTCTGACAAATTCCTATTTTTCACATTTCAGAAGGGGGACGTATGCCTGTTTTTTGACGAATTCCCATTTCTCACATTTCAGAAGGTGTACGTATGCCAGTTTTCTGATAATTTCCAATTTCTCACATTTCAGAAGGTGCACGTATACCAGTTTTTTGACGAATTCCTATTTCTCACATTTCAGAAGGTGTACATATGCCATTTTTTTGACGAATTCCTATTTCTCACATTTCAGAAGGTGTACGTATGCCTGTTTTCTGATAATTTCCAATTTCTCACATTTCAGAAGATGCACGTACACCTTTTTCTGACAAATTCCTATTTTTCACATTTCAGAAGGGGGACGTATGCCTGTTTTTTGACGAATTCCCATTTCTCA
>NC_090766.1:3616910-3626910 GCF_036898095.1 Palaemon carinicauda | reverse complement strand
AAAAAGTGGGACATTTTGCTAACTTTATAAAAAGTGGGACATTTTGCTAACTTTATAAAAAGTGGGACATTTTGTTAACTTTATAAAAAGTGGGACATTTTGCTAACTTTATAAAAAGTGGGACATTTTGCTAACTTTATAAAAAGTGGGACATTTTGCTAACTTTATAAAAAGTGGGACATTTTGTTAACTTTATAAAAAGTGGGACATTTTGCTAACTTTATAAAAAGTGGGACATTTTGCTAACTTTATAAAAAGCGGGACATTTTGCTAACTTTATAAAAAGTGGGACATTTTGTTAACTTTATAAAAAGTGGGACATTTTGCTAACTTTATAAAAAGTGGGACATTTTGCTAACTTTATAAAAAGTGGGACATTTTGCTAACTTTATAAAAAGTGGGACATTTTGCTAACTTTAAAAAAAGCGGGACATTTTGCTAACTTTATAAAAAGTGGGACATTTTGCTAACTTTATAAAAAGTGGGACATTTTGCTAACTTTATAAAAAGCGGGACATTTTGCTAACTTTATAAAAAGTGGGACATTTTGCTAACTTTATAAAAAGTGGGACATTTTGTTAACTTTATAAAAAGTGGGACATTTTGCTAACTTTATAAAAAGCGGGACATTTTGCTAACTTTATAAAAAGTGGGACATTTTGTTAACTTTATAAAAAGTGGGACATTTTGCTAACTTTATAAAAAGTGGGACATTTTGCTAACTTTATAAAAAGTGGGACATTTTGCTAACTTTATAAAAAGTGGGACATTTTGCTAACTTTAAAAAAAGCGGGACATTTTGCTAACTTTATAAAAAGTGGGACATTTTGCTAACTTTATAAAAAGTGGGACATTTTGCTAACTTTATAAAAAGTGGGACATTTTGCTAACTTTAAAAAAAGCGGGACATTTTGCTAACTTTATAAAAAGTGGGACATTTTGCTAACTTTAAAAAAAGCGGGACATTTTGCTAACTTTATAAAAAGTGGGACATTTTGCTAACTTTATAAAAAGTGGGACATTTTGCTAACTTTATAAAAAGTGGGACATTTTGCTAACTTTATAAAAAGCGGGACATTTTGCTAACTTTATAAAAAGTGGGACATTTTGCTAACTTTAAAAAAAGCGGGACATTTTGCTAACTTTATAAAAAGTGGGACATTTTGCTAACTTTATAAAAAGTGGGACATTTTGCTAACTTTATAAAAAGTGGGACATTTTGCTAACTTTATAAAAAGTGGGACATTTTGCTAACTTTAAAAAAAGCGGGACATTTTGCTAACTTTATAAAAAGTGGGACATTTTGCTAACTTTAAAAAAAGCGGGACATTTTGCTAACTTTATAAAAAGTGGGACATTTTGCTAACTTTATAAAAAGTGGGACATTTTGCTAACTTTATAAAAAGTGGGACATTTTGCTAACTTTATAAAAAGTGGGACATTTTGCTAACTTTAAAAAAAGCGGGACATTTTGCTAACTTTATAAAAAGTGGGACATTTTGCTAACTTTAAAAAAAGCGGGACATTTTGCTAACTTTATAAAAAGTGGGACATTTTGCTAACTTTATAAAAAGTGGGACATTTTGCTAACTTTATAAAAAGTGGGACATTTTGCTAACTTTATAAAAAGCGGGACATTTTGCTAACTTTATAAAAAGTGGGACATTTTGCTAACTTTAAAAAAAGCGGGACATTTTGCTAACTTTATAAAAAGTGGGACATTTTGCTAACTTTATAAAAAGTGGGACATTTTGCTAACTTTATAAAAAGCGGGACATTTTGCTAACTTTATAAAAAGTGGGACATTTTGCTAACTTTATAAAAAGTGGGACATTTTGTTAACTTTATAAAAAGTGGGACATTTTGCTAACTTTATAAAAAGTGGGACATTTTGCTAACTTTATAAAAAGTGGGACATTTTGCTAACTTTATAAAAAGCGGGACATTTTGCTAACTTTATAAAAAGTGGGACATTTTGCTAACTTTATAAAAAGCGGGACATTTTGCTAACTTTATAAAAAGTGGGACATTTTGCTAACTTTATAAAAAGTGGGACATTTTGTTAACTTTATAAAAAGTGGGACATTTTGCTAACTTTATAAAAAGTGGGACATTTTGCTAACTTTATAAAAAGTGGGACATTTTGCTAACTTTATAAAAAGTGGGACATTTTGCTAACTTTATAAAAAGTAGGACATTTTGCTAACTTTATAAAAAGTGGGACATTTTGTTAACTTTATAAAAAGTGGGACATTTTGCTAACTTTATAAAAAGTGGGACATTTTGCTAACTTTATAAAAAGTGGGACATTTTGCTAACTTTATAAAAAGTGGGACATTTTGCTAACTTTATAAAAAGTGGGACATTTTGCTAACTTTATAAAAAGTGGGACATTTTGCTAACTTTAAAAAACGGGACATTTTGCTAACTTTAAAAAAGGCGGGACATTTTGCTAACTTTAAAAAAGGCGGGACATTTTGCTAACTTTATAAAAAGTGGGACATTTTGCTAACTTTATAAAAAGTGGGACATTTTGCTAACTTTATAAAAAGCGGGACATTTTGCTAACTTTATAAAAAGTGGGACATTTTGCTAACTTTATAAAAAGCGGGACATTTTGCTAACTTTATAAAAAGTGGGACATTTTGCTAACTTTATAAAAGTGGGACATTTTGCTAACTTTATAAAAAGTGGGACATTTTGCTAACTTTATAAAAAGTGGGACATTTTGCTAACTTTATAAAAAGTGGGACATTTTGCTAACTTTATAAAAAGTGGGACATTTTGCTAACTTTATAAAAAGTGGGACATTTTGCTAACTTTATAAAAAGTGGGACATTTTGCTAACTTTATAAAAAGCGGGACATTTTGCTAACTTTATAAAAAGTGGGACATTTTGCTAACTTTATAAAAAGCGGGACATTTTGCTAACTTTATAAAAAGTGGGACATTTTGCTAACTTTATAAAAAGCGGGACATTTTGCTAACTTTATAAAAAGTGGGACATTTTGCTAACTTTATAAAAAGCGGGACATTTTGCTAACTTTATAAAAAGTGGGACATTTTGCTAACTTTATAAAAAGTGGGACATTTTGCTAACTTTATAAAAAGCGGGACATTTTGCTAACTTTATAAAAAGTGGGACATTTTGCTAACTTTATAAAAAGCGGGACATTTTGCTAACTTTATAAAAAGTGGGACATTTTGCTAACTTTATAAAAAGTGGGACATTTTGCTAACTTTATAAAAAGTGGGACATTTTGCTAACTTTATAAAAAGTGGGACATTTTGCTAACTTTATAAAAAGTGGGACATTTTGCTAACTTTATAAAAAGTGGGACATTTTGCTAACTTTATAAAAAGTGGGACATTTTGCTAACTTTATAAAAAGTGGGACATTTTGCTAACTTTATAAAAAGTGGGACATTTTGCTAACTTTAAAAAAAGCGGGACATTTTGCTAACTTTATAAAAAGTGGGACATTTTGCTAACTTTATAAAAAGCGGGACATTTTGCTAACTTTATAAAAAGTGGGACATTTTGCTAACTTTATAAAAAGTGGGACATTTTGTTAACTTTATAAAAAGTGGGACATTTTGCTAACTTTATAAAAAGTGGGACATTTTGCTAACTTTATAAAAAGTGGGACATTTTGCTAACTTTAAAAAAAGTGGGACATTTTGCTAACTTTATAAAAAGTGGGACATTTTGCTAACTTTATAAAAAGTGGGACATTTTGTTAACTTTATAAAAAGTGGGACATTTTGCTAACTTTATAAAAAGTGGGACATTTTGCTAACTTTATAAAAAGCGGGACATTTTGCTAACTTTATAAAAAGTGGGACATTTTGCTAACTTTATAAAAAGCGGGACATTTTGCTAACTTTATAAAAAGTGGGACATTTTGCTAACTTTATAAAAAGTGGGACATTTTGCTAACTTTATAAAAAGTGGGACATTTTGCTAACTTTAAAAAAAGTGGGACATTTTGCTAACTTTATAAAAAGTGGGACATTTTGCTAACTTTAAAAAAAGTGGGACATTTTGCTAACTTTATAAAAAGTGGGACATTTTGCTAACTTTATAAAAAGTGGGACATTTTGCTAACTTTATAAAAAGTGGGACATTTTGCTAACTTTATAAAAAGTGGGACATTTTGCTAACTTTATAAAAAGTGGGACATTTTGCTAACTTTATAAAAAGTGGGACATTTTGCTAACTTTATAAAAAGTGGGACATTTTGCTAACTTTATAAAAAGTGGGACATTTTGCTAACTTTATAAAAAGTGGGACATTTTGCTAACTTTATAAAAAGTGGGACATTTTGCTAACTTTATAAAAAGTGGGACATTTTGCTAACTTTATAAAAAGTGGGACATTTTGCTAACTTTATAAAAAGTGGGACATTTTGCTAACTTTATAAAAAGTGGGACATTTTGTTAACTTTATAAAAAGTGGGACATTTTGCTAACTTTATAAAAAGTGGGACATTTTGCTAACTTTATAAAAAGTGGGACATTTTGTTAACTTTATAAAAAGTGGGACATTTTGCTAACTTTATAAAAAGTGGGACATTTTGCTAACTTTATAAAAAGTGGGACATTTTGCTAACTTTATAAAAAGTGGGACATTTTGCTAACTTTATAAAAAGCGGGACATTTTGCTAACTTTATAAAAAGTGGGACATTTTGCTAACTTTATAAAAAGTGGGACATTTTGCTAACTTTATAAAAAGTGGGACATTTTGCTAACTTTATAAAAAGCGGGACATTTTGCTAACTTTATAAAAAGTGGGACATTTTGCTAACTTTATAAAAAGCGGGACATTTTGCTAACTTTATAAAAAGTGGGACATTTTGCTAACTTTATAAAAAGTGGGACATTTTGTTAACTTTATAAAAAGTGGGACATTTTGCTAACTTTAAAAAAAGTGGGACATTTTGCTAACTTTATAAAAAGTGGGACATTTTGCTAACTTTATAAAAAGTGGGACATTTTGTTAACTTTATAAAAAGTGGGACATTTTGCTAACTTTATAAAAAGTGGGACATTTTGCTAACTTTATAAAAAGTGGGACATTTTGTTAACTTTATAAAAAGTGGGACATTTTGCTAACTTTATAAAAAGTGGGACATTTTGCTAACTTTATAAAAAGTGGGACATTTTGTTAACTTTATAAAAAGTGGGACATTTTGCTAACTTTATAAAAAGTGGGACATTTTGCTAACTTTATAAAAAGTGGGACATTTTGCTAACTTTATAAAAAGTGGGACATTTTGTTAACTTTATAAAAAGTGGGACATTTTGCTAACTTTATAAAAAGTGGGACATTTTGCTAACTTTATAAAAAGTGGGACATTTTGCTAACTTTATAAAAAGTGGGACATTTTGCTAACTTTATAAAAAGTGGGACATTTTGCTAACTTTATAAAAAGTGGGACATTTTGCTAACTTTATAAAAAGTGGGACATTTTGCTAACTTTATAAAAAGTGGGACATTTTGCTAACTTTATAAAAAGCGGGACATTTTGCTAACTTTATAAAAAGTGGGACATTTTGCTAACTTTATAAAAAGTGGGACATTTTGCTAACTTTATAAAAAGCGGGACATTTTGTTAACTTTATAAAAAGTGGGACATTTTGCTAACTTTATAAAAAGTGGGACATTTTGCTAACTTTATAAAAAGTGGGACATTTTGCTAACTTTATAAAAAGCGGGACATTTTGCTAACTTTATAAAAAGTGGGACATTTTGCTAACTTTATAAAAAGTGGGACATTTTGCTAACTTTATAAAAAGTGGGACATTTTGCTAACTTTATAAAAAGTGGGACATTTTGCTAACTTTATAAAAAGTGGGACATTTTGTTAACTTTATAAAAAGTGGGACATTTTGCTAACTTTATAAAAAGTGGGACATTTTGCTAACTTTAAAAAAAGCGGGACATTTTGCTAACTTTATAAAAAGTGGGACATTTTGCTAACTTTATAAAAAGCGGGACATTTTGCTAACTTTATAAAAAGTGGGACATTTTGCTAACTTTATAAAAAGTGGGACATTTTGTTAACTTTATAAAAAGTGGGACATTTTGCTAACTTTATAAAAAGTGGGACATTTTGCTAACTTTATAAAAAGTGGGACATTTTGCTAACTTTATAAAAAGCGGGACATTTTGCTAACTTTATAAAAAGTGGGACATTTTGCTAACTTTATAAAAAGTGGGACATTTTGTTAACTTTATAAAAAGTGGGACATTTTGCTAACTTTATAAAAAGTGGGACATTTTGCTAACTTTATAAAAAGTGGGACATTTTGTTAACTTTATAAAAAGTGGGACATTTTGCTAACTTTATAAAAAGTGGGACATTTTGCTAACTTTATAAAAAGTGGGACATTTTGTAACTTTATAAAAAGTGGGACATTTTGCTAACTTTATAAAAAGTGGGACATTTTGCTAACTTTATAAAAAGTGGGACATTTTGCTAACTTTATAAAAAGTGGGACATTTTGCTAACTTTATAAAAAGTGGGACATTTTGTTAACTTTATAAAAAGTGGGACATTTTGCTAACTTTATAAAAAGTGGGACATTTTGCTAACTTTATAAAAAGTGGGACATTTTGCTAACTTTATAAAAAGTGGGACATTTTGCTAACTTTATAAAAAGTGGGACATTTTGCTAACTTTATAAAAAGTGGGACATTTTGCTAACTTTAAAAAAAGCGGGACATTTTGCTAACTTTATAAAAAGTGGGACATTTTGCTAACTTTATAAAAAGCGGGACATTTTGCTAACTTTATAAAAAGTGGGACATTTTGCTAACTTTATAAAAAGCGGGACATTTTGCTAACTTTATAAAAAGTGGGACATTTTGCTAACTTTATAAAAAGTGGGACATTTTGCTAACTTTATAAAAAGTGGGACATTTTGCTAACTTTATAAAAAGTGGGACATTTTGCTAACTTTATAAAAAGTGGGACATTTTGCTAACTTTATAAAAAGTGGGACATTTTGCTAACTTTATAAAAAGTGGGACATTTTGCTAACTTTATAAAAAGTGGGACATTTTGCTAACTTTATAAAAAGTGGGACATTTTGCTAACTTTATAAAAAGTGGGACATTTTGCTTAACTTTATAAAAAGTGGGACATTTTGCTAACTTTATAAAAAGTGGGACATTTTGCTAACTTTATAAAAAGTGGGACATTTTGCTAACTTTATAAAAAGTGGGACATTTTGCTAACTTTATAAAAAGTGGGACATTTTGTTAACTTTATAAAAAGTGGGACATTTTGCTAACTTTATAAAAAGTGGGACATTTTGCTAACTTTATAAAAAGTGGGACATTTTGCTAACTTTATAAAAAGTGGGACATTTTGCTAACTTTATAAAAAGTGGGACATTTTGTTAACTTTATAAAAAGTGGGACATTTTGCTAACTTTATAAAAAGTGGGACATTTTGCTAACTTTATAAAAAGTGGGACATTTTGCTAACTTTATAAAAAGTGGGACATTTTGCTAACTTTATAAAAAGTGGGACATTTTGTTAACTTTATAAAAAGTGGGACATTTTGCTAACTTTATAAAAAGTGGGACATTTTGCTAACTTTATAAAAAGTGGGACATTTTGCTAACTTTATAAAAAGTGGGACATTTTGCTAACTTTATAAAAAGTGGGACATTTTGTTAACTTTATAAAAAGTGGGACATTTTGCTAACTTTATAAAAAGTGGGACATTTTGCTAACTTTATAAAAAGTGGGACATTTTGCTAACTTTATAAAAAGTGGGACATTTTGCTAACTTTATAAAAAGTGGGACATTTTGCTAACTTTATAAAAAGTGGGACATTTTGCTAACTTTATAAAAAGTGGGACATTTTGCTAACTTTATAAAAAGTGGGACATTTTGCTAACTTTATAAAAAGTGGGACATTTTGCTAACTTTATAAAAAGTGGGACATTTTGCTAACTTTATAAAAAGTGGGACATTTTGCTAACTTTATAAAAAGTGGGACATTTTGCTAACTTTATAAAAAGCGGGACATTTTGCTAACTTTATAAAAAGTGGGACATTTTGCTAACTTTATAAAAAGCGGGACATTTTGCTAACTTTATAAAAAGTGGGACATTTTGCTAACTTTATAAAAAGTGGGACATTTTGTTAACTTTATAAAAAGTGGGACATTTTGCTAACTTTATAAAAAGTGGGACATTTTGCTAACTTTATAAAAAGTGGGACATTTTGCTAACTTTATAAAAAGTGGGACATTTTGCTAACTTTATAAAAAGTGGGACATTTTGTTAACTTTATAAAAAGTGGGACATTTTGCTAACTTTATAAAAAGTGGGACATTTTGCTAACTTTATAAAAAGTGGGACATTTTGTTAACTTTAAAAAAAGTGTGACATTTTGTTAACTTTAAAAAAGGCGGGACATTTTGCTAACTTTAAGAAAAGCGGGACATTTTGCTTACTTTTAAAAAAGCGGGACATTTTGCTAACTTTAAAAAAACCGGGAACATTTTGCTAACATTAAAAAAGAGTGGGACATTTGGTTAACTTTTAAAAAAACGGGACATTTTGCTAACTTTAAGAAAAGCGGGACATTTTGCTAACTTTAAAAATTGCGGGACATTTTGCTAACTTTAAAAAAGCGAACCATTTTGCTAGCTTTAAAAACTGTGGGACATTTTGCTAACTTTATAAAAAAGCGGGACATTTTGCTAACTTTAAAAAAAGCGAGACATTTTGCTAACTTTATAAAATGCGGGATATTTTGCTAACTTCATAAAAAAGCGGGACATTTTGCTAACTTTAAAAAAAGCGAGAAATTTTACTAACTTTTAAAAATGCGGGACATTTTGCTAACTTTATAAAATGCGGGACATTTTGCTAACTTTATAAAATGCAGGACATTTTGCTAACTTTAAAAAACGCGGGACATTTTGCAAACTTTATAAAAAAGTGAGACATTTTGCTAACTTCATAAAAAAGCGGAACATTTTGCTAACTTCATAAAAAAGTGGAACATTTTGCTAACTTCATAAAAAAGCGGAACATTTTGCTAACTTCATAAAAAAGCGGAACATTTTGCTAACTTCATAAAAAAGCGGGACATTTTGCTAACTTTAAAAAATGCGGGACATTTTGCTAACTTTATAAAAAAGTGAGACATTTTGCTAACTTCATAAAAAAGAGGGACAGTTTGCTAACTTTAAAAAAAGCGAGAAATTTTACTAACTTTTAAAAATGCGGGACATTTTGCTAACTTTATAAAATGCGGGACATTTTGCTAGGTTTAAAAGATAAGGGACATTTTGCTAACTTTATAAAATGCAGGACATTTTGCTAACTTTAAAAAAAAGCGGGACATTTTGCTAACTTTAAAAAAAGCGGGACATTTTGCTAACTTTAAAAGAAGCGGGACATTATGCTAACTTTTAAAAAAGCAGGACATTTTGCTAACTTTAAAAAAGGCGGGACATTTTGCTAACTTTAAAAAAAGCGGGACATTTTGCTAACTTTAAAAAAAGCGGGACATTTTGCTAACTTTAAAAAAAGCGGGACATTTTGCTAACTTTATAAAAAAGCGGGACATTTTGCTAACTTTAAAAAAAGCGGGACATTTTGCTAACTTTAAAAAAAGCGGGACATTTTGCTAACTTTATAAAAAAGCGGGACATTTTGCTAACTTTAAAAAAAGCGGGACATTTTGCTAACTTTATAAAAAAGCGGGACATTTTGCTAACTTTATAAAAATGCGGGACATTTTGCTAACTTTATAAAAAAGCGGGATATTTTGCTAACTTTAAAAAAAGCGGGACATTTTGCTAACTTTATAAAAATGCGGGACATTTTGCTAACTTTAAAAAAAGCGGGACATTTTGCTAACTTTAAAAAAAGCGGGACATTTTGCTAACTTTATAAAAAAGCGGGACATTTTGCTAACTTAAAAAAAAGCGGGACATTTTGCTAACTTTAAAAAAAGCGGGACATTT
>NC_090766.1:3601910-3609410 GCF_036898095.1 Palaemon carinicauda | reverse complement strand
TATCAAAGTTTTCCAAAAAGTAGAGGTTGAATACTATTTTTGAAAGACAAAGGTCAAAATGTATCTTTAGCTTGATATTTACTTGAAGATCAACATTTGTTTAAAATTGCAATAGGCCTCTTTGTTGATTCATTTATTTTAGCCAGGGCAACATTCCTTTATCTTGTGGTTTTCCTTTAGATTTTATGTAGTTATTTGTGTTGAAATTTAAAGAAACAAATAACCTAGTTTCATGGAATCAACTTTATATTGGGGATACATTAGAGAAGTATGTGAGTGTGGGTTATCATATAGGTTATATTTGGATTTTGAAAATCTTATACTAAAATTTCATAAAATGTGATTTCAGAAGTTATTCACTTTCTTGTGAATTCTATTTGGAACTATTATCTTGTTGTTTATATTTGAAATCTTGAAAATTTCATATAAAAAATTGAGAAAATCTGTATTCATGCATTATTCACTTTCTTATTGTTGTAACTTTGCCCAAAATTCCTAAATCTTGAATAATATATTTTGATAATAATTGGAAGAGGATAGTGCCAGATTACTTCAATATTCTAGCATCTCAATAAATCCTTAGGAGTGAAGGTGCTACCCTCATACCCTTCATATTGTACCCAGAAAACGTATCTTTGTATTTCAAACTCCTTTCCATTTTCTTCCAGGGACTGGCCGTCATCTGGGCAGCTGGTATGTCAGTAGCAGCCGTTTGCTTGGTCCTGGAATTGATTTATTATTATTTGATTAGACAGGAAAATTCACCGGAGTATATGGAGCCCAAAGTTGAAATGATGGATTAAATTCTGACTTTTTAAGTCAGAATTAAGAAGGAAGACAGCAAGAGAGAGGCAGAGAATTAGATGGCGCGTTAAGGCGAAGGATGATGTGAGAGAAGAGGATTGGTGGAAGAGGGGTGCCTTTGATAGAAGGCATTGGAGAGCGTACATCGGGCAACCGACCCCTTAATGTGGGAATATTATTATTATTATTATTATTATTAACTAAACCACAACCCTAGTTGGAAAAGCGGGATGCTCTAATCCCACGGGCTCCAACATAAAAAATAGCCCAGTGAGGAAAGGACTACAAGAAAAGTAATAATCAATGGAAATAAAATATCTTAAGAACAGTAACACCATTAAAAAAAATCTCTCATATAAACTATAAAAACTTCAAAAAAAAAAAAAAAAAAAAAACAAGAGAAAGGGAAATAAGATAGAACGGTGTGCCCGAGTGTACCCTCAAGCATCTCCCCCTAACAGGTTCCTCCCAAACCACCCTTCACTCCCTCCTCACCATCCATTCTCAACACATGCCCACACCATCTCAGTCGCAACACTCTCATCACCTCTGTAATCTTCACTATGCCTGCCATTCTTCTAATTTCATCGTTTTCCAATCTTTCAAGAAGTGATATTGTTCGCTTGCACAGAGAAGCGGAGATCATACATTAACTCGCGCAAACTAAGGAGATGACGTTCAAAGAAGATTAAGAAGGAAAAATAAAGTAGACATTTTGTTTTTCCTCATGGCATCTTGATGTCAAACTCTGCATCTAGCACATTCGAGATCGAGTAACATAAACGACATACTAATCTTGCAACAACATAAAGCATTACCTTTGCCATATTTATTTTGCACTAATTAAAAAAAAAAAATGGGCTTTATTTTCTAAAGTTTGTGAGACCATATGGTGAAGGATACTGGAAATACAGAGTATCCCAAAATATTGTATACTCTCTTTGACTTTGAATAGCTAATAAACTTTCTTTTCTATTTCAGATTTGATTTTGGAGTAAGAATGACGGATACTGGGCTTACGTTCGAGCAAAAAAAAAATTGTTCTGAAAACATTCTGGAAATATGAAAATAAAGCTGAAGTGCAAAGACGATTTACGAGTGAGTTCCACAGAGATGCCCCAACACAAATCGCCATTTCACGAATCGTAGATAACTTCGAGAATCACGGGACCATCTAGTGCATGAAAAAAAGGACATTCAGGACGAAAATGAACATCGATAAGCCAACTAAAGAGCAAGATGTTATTGCTAATGTTCAGAATTCCCCACGAAAATCTGTTCGTCAACCCTCACGTGAAACAGGTATCCCAAAATCCAGCGTCCATCGCACTTTGAAGCGTGTGCAGCATAAAACCTAAATCAATTGACGAACTTAGCGAGGCAATTGAAGAAGAATGTGCTCAGATACCAAAAGAAATGCTACTAACAGTTTGTAGTTCCATATTTTCATGATGCGAAAAGTGTATCAAGCAGAACGGCAACCTGTTTGGACACTTTATGTGAGCTGATCTTTTTTTTTTTTTTTGAACCTCAAATTTCCCCATGTATCCTTACTTTTTCACTGTGAACTCTCAGAATCTTTAAATGTGCATTGTTTCTCTCCTGTGGATCTGTTTTTCACGTTAATATCAATAAATTGAACAAGTTGTAACAATCCAAAGAGTGTGTACATTATTTTGGGACACCTTATAGATAGATAACTATACCAGAATAAATATCAAAGGAAAATGTTGAAAGCATCTTCCAAAGGTTGAAAGGATCAGCATAAATATATTTCTCTTTTATTTCATATGCAATTACACCCAAAACAAAATCTACAATTTCATGTGTGCGGTTATTCAATTGGTTTATTTCTCTTCATGTTACAGAAGAGACAAATGCATAAATTCCTTTTTTTTTATGAATCATCTTGATCTAAGCCTGGTCTTGATAATAGCTATTTCCCCATTCTTGAAGGAAGGATAGTTTTCTAAAAGCCACATTCCTTCATGTAGACGTCCACCTGTTCCTCCTTCATCTGAAAGAAAATCCTTATACAGTAATACCTCAGGATACGAAAAATATGAAGATTTTTTTTTCAGCCTCATATTAAGAAAAAATACTCAGGATACGAAACGAAATTCATGTGGTTAGCTTAGGCATATTGAATGACTCAAATGCATTTGGCTCTATTCCATTGTAGAAAAAAATAATTTTACAAAAGCCACTCCGGGACGAATTAATATTTTTCGCCTCATATTAAGAAAAAATACTCAGGACACGAAAAGAGATTCACGTGGTTAGCTTAGGCATATTGAATGACTCAAATACATTTCGCTCTATTTCATTATACGAAAAAATCATGCTACAAAAGCCACTCCTGAATGAATTAATTTCATATCCTGAAGTATTACTAGTTAAATTTTGCAATTACCATTTGAAGGTACTTTCGTATTGCATCGATAATTACTTTGTAATGTGACATTCTTGTTTACGAAATTCAAAATATTTCTCGATGTCTCTTAAATTTCTGATATAATGATGTACAATAGATAATAGGAGTGGCAAAAGAAAAAGTTTCAATTTTTAAAAAATGGTGCAATCGAATTCAGTTGGAGAGAGAGAGAGAGAGAGAGAGAGAGAGAGAGAGAGAGAGAGAGAATATTGATATCAGGTTTGATAGAATTAAGTGTTGAAGTAGAGAGAGAGAGAGAGAGAGAGAGAGAGAGAGAGATAATATATTGATATTAAGTTTGATAGAATTAAGTGTTGAAGTACTCTGAGAGAGAGAGAGAGAGAGAGAGAGAGAGAGAGTTACAATATTATTAGGTTTAACAAAAGAGAGAGAGAGAGAGAGTTACAATATTATTAGGTTTAATAGAGGAGAGTGATGAAAGAGAGAGAGAGAGAGAGAGAGAGAGAGAGAGAGAGAGAGAGGGTAAGCTGGATACATACAATGGAAAAGTTTTCCAACATGTTCTCCACATGGTCCTTAATCAACGCGTAAAACTTATCATTGCCTGTCTTGTATTCAGTCAGATGTTCATCTCCGCAGTATTTACTGCAAACTGCGCTGGAACTCTTATGTGGGCATTTCTGTCAAGAAAGAAGACGGTCAGTGTATAAAAAAAAAAAAAAAAAAAAAAAAAAAAAATTAGTACACTAAAAAAAAATAGTACACAAATAAAAAAAAGAATAAGAGTAATTACGTAAATCTTATCGGAAATTCTCCGTAAAAATCTGTTCTCAACCGTATTTCAGTGAAATACAGGCAGCCGTAATTTTACCTTACTTTGTTATTATTTTCACGGGTTGGTGACCGTAATATCACTCTTTTACGTCAATATAACCGTTTGTAAAACGGTAAAAATCTTGGAATTTTTACCGTTTTTTAATGCAAATTTTTAAGTTTAATTAAAAGGATACTAGACGGGGTATTGAAGTAGTTTTGATTTTGGAAAGTGATGAACCGGTTAAAATCTCTACATTGTAAAAGATTCAGTCTATTGTGTGTATACATCAATTACTTTTTTGTTTTTTATCTAATTTTCATGTTTTTTTCCCTAGGCTCATGTATGCATTGCCTATACATATACAGTATATACATATATACATATACATATACATACATATATATATATATATATATATACATATATATATACATATATATATATATATATATATACTGTATATATACATATATACATATATATATATATATATATACACACACACATATATATATATATATATATATAGTGTGTATGTGTATGTGTATGTATATGTATACATACATATGATAATTTTGCACATGTAGACGTGTTTTTCACATCCATATAATCCACATATTATACTCCTAATATCTGCATTCTCTCGACTTCGGGATCAGAGACCCAATGGGGAATCAACTCAAAGATAATAGCTCAGTTTCTTAGAACCGGGTTCGATTCCCCGGCCAACCAGAAGCTATTACCTTTGACTTGATTCCCCCTTGGATCTCTGATCTCGAGATAGATAGAATCCAGATATAAGGAAGAGTACAATTATATGGCTTATATGAATATGGACATACATATACTGTATATGTATATGTATACTGTACAGTACGTGTATGTGTGTACACATACACACAAACACACACACACACATATATATATATATATATATATGTATATATATATATGTATACATATATATATATATATATATATACTGTATATCTATATGTATATGTACACACACACACACACATATATATATATATATATATATACTGTATATCTATATGTATATGTACACACACACAGACATACACACACACACATATATATATATATATATATATGTGTGTATGTATATATATATGCATATATATACAGTATCTATATATATACATATATATGTGTATATAGATATATAGATATATATATATATACATACTTATATATATACACACACACACATATATATATATATATATATGTATATATATATATATATATATATACTTATATATATATATATATAGCACTAACCAAGACTAGAGAACAATGGTTTGATTTTGGAATGTCCTTCTCCTAGAAGAGCTGCTTACCATAGCTAAAGAGTCTCTTCTGTCCTAACCAAGAGGAAAGTAACCATTAAACATATAGGATGCTGTAGTTAACAAGCATTAACCAAAAGGTTAGTTAATAGCTAAGAAATATAATAAGTTAAAAAATTAAAAACGTGTGGTAAACGGAATATATCAGTCGGTATCTAAAAGGCAATATCTAGTGTTTGAGGGAATTGGAAAATGTAAAGTAAATTACTGCATTGATAAACAATAACCTAAAGATAAGATAATAGTTAAGAAATATAGTAAGTAAAAAGGAAATCTTGTGGTAAACAATATATATATATATATATATATATATCTATATATATATATATATATATACATATATATATATATATATAGATATATATATACTGTGTATATATGTATATATATATATAGATATATATATGTATACTGTATATATATATATATATATATATATATCTGAATTTGAATTTGAAAGAAATGAAAACGACAAAAAATAAATATCACGTCATGAAAATAATATAATAAACTGCAGTGTTGTGATCTTTAAGGAATACAAAAAAAAAAATTATTAGAAATGAAACTATAAGAGAGATTACTCGAGTACCATATGTGGATGAGATCATGATGAGCGGTAGATGGAGATGGTTTGGGCATGCTCTTCGCACTCCCCAAGAGTGATTAGTTCACCAAACGTTCATTTGGGCTCCACAAGGCACTAGAAGAGTTGGAAGACCCAGGCCTACATGGCTGAGGACTATGAAGCGCGAAGTTGGAGATGATGAATGATGAAGTATTAAATTTAAAAGCTCAAGATACAGACGACTGGCGAAATCTAACCGAGGCCCTTTGCGTCAATAGGCGTAGGATGAGATGATGATGATCATGATCATGATGATGATGAGAATTATCAAATAAAGAAATATAAGACTTGATTTAGACTTACCTTTCAAGCCCCTTACAGGATATTCGCCTTGCCCCTTATAAGTGACCCCTCCTGGCCCATTATAAGTGACCCATCCTCGCTCGTAGTTCGAAGGTGACCCCGAATGGGCATTTGTGTGGTTGCCCTCTACATTCGCTGGAGCCTGAGCTAAAACGAGCGTATTTTGATTGGCACATATAGCACAAAGTGCCACGCCAATCACTAACAAGGCCAGGCTTAGTTTCATGCTGAAAAGTGAATAAAGTCAGTCATTTTCAATCTTTTCTTTGGAGGAAGGGGAACAGGAAATCGTTGTACATTTTCACGTTTCTTTGTAATATTATTATTATTATTATTATTATTATTATTATTATTATTATTATTGTTGTTGTTGTTATTATCATTAGTATCATAATTATTATTATTATTATTATTATTATTATTATTATTATTATTATTATTATTATTATTATTATTACTAGCCAAGCTACAACCCTAGTTGGAAAAGCAAGATGCTATAAGCCCAAGGGCTCCAATAGGGAAAAATACCCCAGTGAGGAAAGGAAATAAGGAAATATATAAATGATGAGAACAAATTAACAATAAATCATTCTAAAAACAGTAACAAGGTCAAAACAGATATGTCATAATATATAAACAATAAAAAGACTCAAGTCAGCCTGGTCAACATAAAAACATTTGCTGAAACTTTGAACCTTTGAAGTTCTACTGATTTAACTACTCGATTAGGAAGATCATTCCACGACTTGGTCACAGCTGGAATAAAATTTCTAGAATACTGTGTAGTATTGAGCCTCGTGATGGAGAAGGCCTGGCTATTAGAATTAACCGCCTGGAATTGTCCAGGAAGATCTGGATGTAAAGGATGGTCAGAGTTATGAAAAATCTTATGCAACATGCATAAATGTGATTCTATCCTAATATTTTAAATGATAGGCTTAGTGAGAAAGTATTTTAAGATTTTCTGAGATCAATGTTTTCTAGAAAGAGTATCAAAATTAAAACACTTTTCCAGAATAGATTGATCCCCGAAAAGAAAAAAAAAGATCTTAAGAAACTTGCTTTGAGTATCGTTCTCCTGTCTGGTCTTCAGCTGCTGAATCTAATCTCAATTTGTTAAATGGAAACTTGTGGTCTATTTAAATTTCGTATCCCTAATCTGGATATTAATCTCTAACACCAT
>NC_090766.1:3554410-3596910 GCF_036898095.1 Palaemon carinicauda | reverse complement strand
ATAATAATAATAATAATAAAGGTGCACATTTCAAGAACCTTTTAAACGTGTCTTTTAGCGGTTCATTTAGGCTCAATGATAATTTACACTGTAAATGGTAAGAAGGAATATCTGTTTCCAAGTCCCCTTTAAAGTTGTAATCGAGTTATGGTACTGAGGAAGTAGGCAGTTCAAAATGTATCCATTTAGTTAACTAGTGTTTTAAGACTTTTAAGTAATTTTCTGATGCATAAGTTAATGCTGGTAAGACCACCTGATTAAATACTTTTATTTTTAGAGAAAGTGGTATTTTAATTTTCATAATCTCATGATTTTTCTAAAAGCTCTCCATCCCATGCTTATCCTTCTTTTAATTTTTGTCTTGTGTCCTTGGAAAACAGTTACTGTCTGTTCTAAGTATGTATATTCATTAAAAATCTCTAGAGTTATGTTTATTTATGCTGTCATGTGGTAGGAGTGTAAGAATATTACCGCCATATGTCCTGTGTGTTGTAGAAAGCGACTAAAAGGACAGCTGTTGCCTTGCAGTTTTGCTTTTGCAGCAAAAGGCTGAGCCCACTGTCAATAACTGTGGAAACTGCTCCCTTGCAGTTGGACTATTTAGTCAAGGGTTAGGCCCACCGCTAATAACTGCGATCGATGACAGCAAGGGCATGCGATCGTGAATCGCTGCGCTAAATTATTGACTATGCGTGATGATATTAAGGCGCATGAGGCCACCTCGGCTGAATCCCTCATCAGGTTTGGAGGAGCGGAGAGAGGAAGGATCCCCTTTTGCTTCTTTGTTTGATGTACGCTACGCCCCAAAACTGGGTGAAGTGCCTTGGTAAATAGATAGATCAGGCAACCGACCCCTTAACCCTTTCACCCCCAGGCTATTTGGAACTTTCCAACCCTTAACCCCCAGGACATTTGTTTTTCAAGCACATTTTGCAATATATATTTTTCTAATTGCTCTAACAGCCTTAATTTTCGTCATAGAGAGGTCAGGTTGGTCTCATTCTTTTGAAAAATGCCTGAAGATTCACAAGTTATCAAAAATATGCAAAAAAAAAAAATGTAAATAGCAGTTTTTTGCAAGGACGTATCAGTACGTCCATGGGGGTAAAGAGATGTGTTTTGTGAAACGTACCAGTACGTCCATTGGGGATAAAAGGGTTAATGTAGGGATAACGGCATGAAAGAAGAAAAGTTATGGTTATATACACCATAACAGAATCAGTGCAAGAAGCTGCTATTGCTATACTTGTTGAATAGTATAATGGCAACTGTTTTCTTCAGTAAAGTTACTCCATATTGTGACCATCAAGGTTTCTTGCGCTTGCTAGTAATCATGTACAACATAAGAGGTTCAAACGTGTTAATGTAAAATATCATTTCATACGATCGGAACTACGGAAGAGTGTTGTAAATTTATATATGCATATATATGTATATATATATATATATATAAATACATATATATGTATATATATATATATATATATATAAAGATATATATATATATATATATATACATATATATATATATATATATATCTAGGTAGCGTGTATATTTATATATTCATATGTATAGCAATATAAATGTGTGTATATAGCCTCTATATATATATGTATATACATATGTATATATATATATATATATATATGTATATAAATATATATATTTATACATATACAGTATATATATATATATATATACATACATACATACATACATACATATATATATATATATATATACAAATATCTAGGTAGCGTGTATATTTATATATTCATATATATAGCAATATTGATGTGTGTATATAGCCTATATATATGTATATATATATATATATATATACATATATATATATATATATATATACAAATATCTAGGTAGCGTGTATATTTATATATTCATATATATAGCAATATTGATGTGTGTATATAGCCTATATATATGTGTATATATATATATATATATATATAGATAGATAGATAGATAGATAGATAGATATATAGATATGCATATAGATGTATGTTTACATTGAACACTATCCCAGCTACCACACACACCCGGGAACTTTCCAACATGGCGTCGATCTTGACGAATTAATTTCTTACCACTGGTCAGCATGGGTCACTCGGCATCTAGTGATAGTGTATCTATAGTTAGTCTGTAGGTGTTCAACTCTCTTATTTTTGCATAAAAAACACATATTTTTTCTGTTAGTTTTCTTATTGGTTTTTGATATTATTATCTTCCGTAATTCAGTGGTTTTCATTTTGTCCCACCCAAAATTCCCGATTACCACTATCTGAATTTTACAGAATACAATAGTTCTCCTTATAAAACTATCAATAAACATAGAAAACTTAAATTCTTTATTTAGAGAGAATTGTTAAGGAGAAACTAGTATAGATATATATATATTCCTAAAACTTTTGAAGGTAAAAAGTGGTTACGAAGCGTTGCGTAAAGGACTAGATGCGCTTACGTAAAGATAAGAAATAGATGTTTTATCAATAAAATAAATGTTTTTTTTTTATTAAATATACCATTTGAAACACAAGTTATAGACATTTTCCAAGCTAAAAATGCAGTAATCTGAATTTCAAAAATTCCAAGCATAGCTCGTGAGTCGAACCGCTCAAGTTGAACATTGCAATTCCCAGCGATATATTTTAGTTTTGGAATCAAGCTCTTGTCTAAATTACTTGAAATTACTCGAAAATGTATTCTCTTTCCAAGTCAAATACATTCTATGAGATCAACATTCTTGCACTAGCACATACAGTTGCAATTGCTCTTTTTGTGAATCATGTGCTGGGATAACTCCTCGCCATACTTTGTACTTGCTTCGGCAGTACATATACTAAAATTGGAACGATACAGAGAAGATTAGCATGGCCCCTTGTAGTACGTTGGAGGATAGAAAACGGGATCATACAAAAGTAGCGTACTTATATATAATATGAAGGAGAAACCAGATAATATAGAGGGAATAAGAGTAGTAAGCAATATTAAATACCTAGGTATCAAGGTAGATGATGGTAGGAATATGTTCAAAACACAGAAAAGTGAAATGATAGTTAAGGCGCAAAAGCTAGCCAATCTTACTTATTCGATCATAGAAAAAAGCTGTAATAAGATACTGATAGGAAAAACATACTGGAAAAGTGTAGCACTACCCTCTATATTATATGGAACAAATGTGATTAACTTAACAGAAACGGAAATAGAAAAGTTGCAGAGAATAGAGAATGGAGTGTATAGAAGGATGTTAGGGGGTGTAAGGAATACAGCAATTGTAGCCTTGAGAGGGGATGTAGGAGCATCAGCTATGAAAACAAGGGTAATGGATGGTAAGCTGAGGTACCTTAATAGCATTTATAAGGGAGAAAAGGACTTACTTACAGCAATAGTCAATGATATGGAAGAAAAAGAGAGGAAGTGGTGGATGCATGTGAAGAAGTATGCTGAAGAATGTGGGATGGCGATGAGAGAAGTCAAGAGATGTACGAAAGAGGACATAAAGAAGAGAACAAGAGAATGGGACACAAGCAAATGGAAGAGTGAAATGGAGTGTAAGGAGAGTTTAATTTTGTATAAAAACTGGAAAAGTGAAATCAAGGAGGAGGAAGTGTATGACAATACATTTTCGTCAATTTTATTATTTAGAGCAAGGACAAACTCATTGGGCTTGAATATAAGAAACAGACACCAAGATGGAAATATAAACTGTGTATTCTGTGATGTAGAAGAAAATGCTAACCACTTTATATTATATTGTCCACAGTTTAGTGATATAAGAATAAAAACAATTGAGCTTCAACAACCATACGAAGAAGATAGTGCACAAACAGTTGGAAAATTCCTTTTTTGTGAAGAGAATATTGAAAATAAGAAAAGTATACTACAACAAATGTGGATGAAAAGAGAAAAACTAGTGAAAATAAGGAACACACAAAACTAAAAGAGACAGAGGCGCCGTTGTAAAGGCTATGCCTCAACCCAGAACCTGAACCTGAACCTGAACAAAGGCGCCCAATGTAAACAAACAAACCAATGCTGATAAGTGATAACGAACGCGTGTGAGTTCCAGAACGCAAACTTATTTTGGACGGTAAGTGCTTTTTTCTTAATACAATTACTGTTTTTTTTAAAAATGACGGGTGCTGTAAACAACCAAGTGTTACAAAGTGTAATTTAGATAACTGTCATTGCCTAGGTACTCGGCATTTCGAAAGTTAATTAAGAGGGACTTCACCCGTTGAAGCCAAGCGATTGGGAGCCATTGTTGTTTACGATATGTTTCGGTGCTTTTATTCGAAAAATAAGTATACTGACTGTAGCCTCGGTGGGATTCCATACCAATTTGTGGGAGGCCAAAACGTGTTTGAAATGTGTGTGAATAATTAAAAAGAAAAGCTTATAATTTAAGTGTTAATTACACGAATCTTTGATCAAATGGTTGTGTGGCAGCATAAAAACGTACATTGTCGGACAAAAATTGGAGATTTTATCAATGAAATGGCTGTTATTGGCGAACAACATGAAATAATGACGTGTGCTGTAAGCAGCCAAGTGTTATAAATTATAATTTAGGTAACTATCATTAGCTTGGTAACCGGTATTTCGAAAGTTAATTCACCAGGCATTTAACCCGTTGAAGACGATCGTTTGGCAGCCATTATTGTATACAATAGGAGGTTTTGGTGTTTTCGAAAAGTAAGCATATACTGACTGTAGCCTCAGAGAGGTTTTACACCAATTTGTGGGAGGCTAAAGCGTAATATTTATCACGAGATTTGTATTATTTAAATATTACTTACACGAATCTTTAATCAAGTGGTTCTGTGGCAGCCTAAAATATTTGAGAATGCTGGACAAAAATTATTATATAAACAATGGAATCAATGTCAAAACCGAATGATATTTATATAGAACGTTTTCTTATTTTAATATTGAAAGTCCAACTTCTAGTGTATTGGATTCTTTGACTGTATATGTTAGAATGAAAAATTTGCATTGACAATAAAGAAAAATAGTGGACACAATAACAGTAATAGCAATTTTTCTATCTTGTAGAGTATTAACTTCCATAACTTTTCAAGTTTGAATGTGAGAAAATTGTTCACCATTCAAAAAGGTTACAGTAGTAGTAATTTTTGTATCATGTAGGGTATTAAATTCCATAACTTTTCATGTTTGAATGAAAAAAAACAATTATCATCATTCAAAATGTACTATTATTTTTCTATCTTGTATGCTATTATATTCCATAACTTTTCATGTTTGACTGTGAAAAAAATTGATCATAATTCAAAAAGGTACAGCATGAATGACTTTTCTATCTTGTTGGCTATTAAATTGCATAATTTTTCATGTTTGAAGGGGAAAAAAAATTATCGTTTAAATTTGTACAGTAGTAGAAATTTTTTTATAAGTTTAGGTTTTGAGAAATTGGGCTTGAATGCCAACAAGATTGTATTTTCAAAGTTTTTGCATTAGCACTAATAAGTTTTCTATCTTGTATGCTATTATATTCCATAACTTTTCATGTTTGACTGTGAAAAAAGTTGATCATAATTCAAAAAGGTACACCATGAATAAATTTTCTATCTTGTTGGCTATTAAATTGCATAATTTTTCATGTTTGAATGGGAAAAAATTATCGTTTAAATTTTTACAGTAGTAGAAATTTTTTTATAAGTTTAGTTTTTGAGAAATTGGGCTTGAATGCCAACAAGATTGTATTTTCAAAGTTTTTGCATTAGCACTAATAAATTTCCTTCTTGTGGGCTATTAAATTGCATAATTTTCAATATTAATCTTACCCGATGATCATGTAGCTGCAACTCTGTTGCCCGACAGAAAAAACCTAAGGTCGGGATACGCCAGCGATCGCTATACAGGTGGGGGTGTACAACAACAGCGCCATCTGTCGAGTAGGTACTCAGGTACTTCTTGTCAACAAGAACCAATTTTTCCTCTGTCGTGCCACCGGCAAGACCTACTTGGATACGCTGTTGTTTCTGGAGTTGTTTTCACGCTTTTTGGTGATGTATTCGCTCTAGATATTAGCTTTCGCTGTTCAGGAGTTATTATCATTAACTTATCAAGCTTTTTTGATTAGTTTTGGATTAATTGTTGACGACTTTGATAGATTTTGGATTCCCCCCTTGGCTAATTCAAGAATTCAAGATGTCTGACCATTCTCAAGTCCCTAAGTACAGGCAGTGTAGCGCTAGGGACTGTTCTAGGCGTCTTCCGAAGGCCTCTATAGATCCTCACACCGTTTGTTCCAATTGTAGGGGTAAATCCTGTCAATTGGAAGATCGATGTGAGGAATGCGCTGGGCTTTCGGAATTCGATTTTAATGAATTCCTTAAGAATGCACGTAGGCTAGAGAAGGATAGGATCAGGAGGAGTTCGTCTCGCTCTTTTGATTTTTCCTCTCCCCATGCCCCTCAACCTATTCCTTCCCCTGTAGTGGTGACTCCCGACCCTGCTACTAGTGCTCAACCCTCTATGGCGGACATGATGCGTGCCATTCAGGCTCTTGGTGACAGAGTGGAGTCATTAGCTAATGACCGGAATCAACTTTTGGCCGATGTCAAAGAGTTGAAAGAGAAAAGTGCAGTGGGAAGTGTAGTGAGTGCAAGTGCGGTGAAAAGTGTCAGTGTCAGTGTTACGCATGAGGGTGCATCTGTTCGTGCCAGTCGTCCTCCCAGTCCGGGACCTCTTGCAAGCTCCCAAGCCCAGGGGAGAAGCAATGTCGAAGGACCAAAGGGTTCGACAGGCCTTGATCAGCGTACGGATGTACCCTCAGTGGTTGCGGACGTATCTTGCAGAGATCGTCCCATCCACAAACAGACGAGTAAGCCCATTCATTCCTCGTCTGTGGAAGAAGTTTCTAGGAAGAAACGTTGGACCAAGGTCTCACGACCTCTCAAGCGCAAGGTCCCTTCCGAGCGAGTCCAACGGCCCAGGTGTAGCCACTGGGTCAGTTCGGACTCGCCGCAGTCTTCCGAAGACTGCACACCTCCCTAGAGAGGTAGAGTGGTTCCGCAGCAGGCAATCACTCCGTCTGTTGCCGCACCAACCACGGTAGACCCTAAGTGGTCTATGCTGCAGACTATGCAGTCTCAGCTTGCTTCCTTCATGCAGGAGTATCGTGCTGAGAAGGTTGACACTGCACCTGTTAACCTACAACCTGCCACGGTTGTGCGCTCAGCAGATACTGCGGCTGCCTGCTCCCACACTCCACCTGTGAGAGCTCCACCACCGATGCGCAGTCGACCCTGCCAGACGCATGTTGACGTTAGCCGACATGCGGCACCCTCCGTTGACATGCGTGAGCTACCGCATCAGCAGTGGGAAGGTGCTGTCAAGCTGCCGTGTTTTGACGCAATGCGGCAGTCTCCGCAACCCACGGCAGTCCCTCCCACACACCAGCACTCCGCTTTTGTTGTTGCCAGCTCTCAGACTGACCAGCAGCGGCATGATGTTGGATCCAGTGCAGCTACGCATGCACCCGTGCTGCCGGATTCAGCCGTTCAGCTTTCTGCTCCACCTTTGCCACTTCCTCCTCAGCATTCGGATGAAGGAGTATCTGATGACGACGAAGCTGCGCATTTGGACGATCCGCACTCCAACATAGAAGAACCCAAGTCTACGCCTCCCTCCTTAGACTTTAGGAAAGTCCTTGCTCTGTTTAGGGAGTTGTATCCGGAACAGTTTGTGTCTGCAACCCCGCGCTCACCTCCCTCTGAGTTCGCTTTAGGCATGCAGTCAGCAGCTCCTGCCTTTACGAAACTCGTACTCGCGCGCTCATCCAAGAGAGCTTTGAGGGTACTGGGAGAGTGGTTGCAGTCCAAGAAGCAACTGGGGAAGACAGCCTTCATCTTTCCACCTACCAAGCTTGCTTCCAAATCTAGCGTCTGGTATGCCACGGGAGAGGAACCCGGCTTGGGAGTTCCTGCCTCTGCCCAGGGCGACTTCTCAAGTCTGGTTGACTCTCCCCGCAGGCTGGCTATGAGACGTTCCAAGATTTGCTGGTCCTTTTCTGACATGGACCATCTGTTGAAGGGAGTTTTTCGTGCTTTTGAGATCTTCAACTTCCTGGACTGGTGTTTGGGAGCGTTAAGCAGAAAGACCTCCCCTTCGGATAAGGACTCTGCCATGCTTATCATGTCTAGCATGGACAAGGCCATTCGGGATGGGTCTGGTGAGCTTGCGGCTTCGTACGTGTCCGGAGTGCTTAAGAAGAGAGATCACCTTTGCTCCTTCTTGTCTGCGGGGATCACACCATGCCAGAAGTCGGAGTTGATGTTTGCTCCGCTTTCCAAGTGTCTCTTTCCGGAAGAGCTGATCAAGGGGATTGCTGCCTCGTTGATCCAGAAGGATACCCATGACCTGGTGGCGTCTTCCGCACGTAAAGTCACAGCTTTACCTTCCGTGCCTAGACCTAGGATGGACACACCAGCGTCTAGGTTCATCCCGCCCTTTCGTGGCAGAACCTCCAGCAGAGGAGGTACCCGTGCCGACAGTCACCGTGGCAAAAAGAAGAAGGGTTCCAAGTCCTCAAAAGACAGAATCTGACTGCCTACCTCTCCAGACAGCAGTGGGAGCCAGGCTCAAGAACTTCTGGCAGGCTTGGGAGAGCAGAGGTGCAGACGCTCAGTCTGTGAAGTTGCTAAGAGAGGGATACAGGATTCCGTTCTTGCGCAATCCCCCTCTAGCAACTACTCCCATCAACCTCTCTCCCAACTACAAGGAGGAGGACAAGAGGCTAGCTTTACAGCAAGTGGTGTCTCTCTTGCTACAAAAGGGAGCGGTAGTCATAGTCCGGGACCATCAATCCCCGGGCTTCTACAACCGTCTCTTCCTGGTAGCGAAGAAGACAGGAGGGTGGAGACCGGTGCTGGACGTCAGTGCTCTAAATGCTTTTGTCACCAAGCAGACGTTCACTATGGAGACGACGAAGTCGGTGCTAGCATCGGTCAGGAAGGAAGACTGGATGGTCTCGTTGGACCTAAAAGACGCGTACTTTCATGTCCCCGTCCATCCAGACTCCCAACCTTTCCTAAGGTTCGTCTTTGGAAAGGTCGTTTACCAGTTCCAAGCCCTGTGCTTTGGCCTAAGCACGGCACCTCTTGTGTTTACCAAACTGATGAGGAATATTGCCAAATTCCTTCATTTGGCAGACATCAGAGCCTCCCTCTATTTGGACGACTGGCTTTTAAGAGCTCCGTCAAGTCGTCGCTGTCTGGAGAATCTCAGATGGACTTTGGATCTGACCAAGGAATTGGGTCTCCTGGTCAATATAGAGAAGTCCCAACTCGTCCCATCCCAAACCATTGTCTATCTAGGTATGGAGATTCAGAGTCGAGCTTTTCGGGCTTTTCCGTCGGCCCCCAGAATCAGTCAAGCCCAAGAATGCATCCAGAGCATGCTGAGAAGGAACCGATGTTCAGTCAGGCAGTGGATGAGTCTAACAGGGACGCTTTCTTCGCTGGCCCAGTTCATCGCGTTAGGGAGACTCCACCTCCGCCCCCTTCAGTATCATCTAGCTGCTCACTGGAGAAAGGACATGACGCTAGAAGCGGTCTCAGTTCCTATATCCGAAGAGATGAAGTCTGCGCTGACGTGGTGGAAGAACAGCATTCTTCTCAAGGAAGGTCTACCATTGGCTGTTCAGACCCCCGACCACCTTCTCTTCTCGGACGCATCGGACACGGGCTGGGGTGCGACACTGGACGGACGGGAATGCTCGGGCACGTGGAATCCGGAGCAAAGAACACTTTACATCAACTGCAAGGAGCTATTGGCAGTTCATCTGGCCTTGAGAAACTTCAAGTCCCTCCTTCTAGGCAAGGTGGTGGAGGTGAACTCCGATAACACTACAGCCTTGGCGTACATCTCCAAGCAAGGAGGGACTCATTCGAGGAAGTTGTTCGAGATCGCAAGGGACCTCCTCACCTGGTCAAGAGATCGAAAGATATCGCTGGTAACGATGTTCATTCAAGGCGACATGAATGTCATGGCAGACCGCCTCAGCCGGAAGGGTCAGGTCATCCCCACAGAGTGGACCCTTCACAAGAAGGTTTGCAGCAGACTATGGGCCCTGTGGGGTCAGCCCACCATAGATCTGTTCGCTACCTCGATGACCAAGAGGCTCCCAAATTATTGCTCACCGGTTCCGGACCCAGCAGCAGTTCACGTAGATGCCTTTCTTCTGGATTGGTCCCATCTAGACCTGTATGCGTTCCCTCCGTTCAAGATTGTCAACAAGGTACTGCAGAAGTTCGCCTCTCACGAAGGGACACGGTTGACGTTGGTTGCTCCCCTCTGGCCCGCGAGAGAATGGTTCACCGAGGTACTGCAATGGCTAGTGGACGTTCCCAGGACTCTTCCTCTAAGAGTGGACCTTCTGCGTCAGCCGCACGTAAAGAAGGTACACCCAAGCCTCCACGCTCTTCGTCTGACTGCCTTCAGACTATCGAAAGACTCTCTAGAGCTAGAGGCTTTTCGAAGGAGGCAGCCAGAGCGATTGCCAGAGCAAGGAGGACATCCACTCTCAAGGTCTACCAGTCAAAATGGGAAGTCTTCCGAAGCTGGTGCAAGGCGAATTCAGTTCCTCAACCAGTACCTCTGTAACGCAGATAGCTGACTTCCTTTTACATCTAAGGAATGTAAGATCCCTATCAGCTCCTACGATCAAAGGTTACAGAAGCATGTTGGCAGCAGTCTTCCGCCACAGAGGCTTAGATCTTTCCACCAACAAAGATCTACAGGACCTCCTTAAGTCTTGAGACCTCAAAGGAGCGTCGGTTAGCCACACCAGGTTGGAACCTAGACGTGGTTTTAAGGTTCCTGATGTCAGCAAGGTTCGAACCGCTTCAATCAGCCTCTTTTAAGGATCTCACATTAAAGACTCTTTTCCTCGTTTGCTTAGCAACAGCTAAAAGAGTCAGTGAGATTCACGCCTTCAGCAGGAACATAGGTTTTACATCTGAAACGGCTACATGTTCCTTACAGCTTGGTTTTTTAGCTAAAAACGAGCTTCCTTCTCGTCCTTTGCCCAAGTCGTTCGAGATCCCAAGCCTGTCCTACTTGGTTGGTAACGAACAAGAGAGAGTACTATGCCCAGTAAGAGCTCTTAAGTACTGTACTATTTAAGACGTACAAAGCCATTACGAGGACAATCAGAAGCTTTATGGTGTTCTATTAAGAAGCCTGCTTTACCGATGTCTAAGAACGCAGTTTCTTACTACATCAGGCTTTTGATTAGAGAGGCCCATTCTCATCTGAAGGAAGAAGACCATGCTTTGCTGAAGGTAAGGACACATGAAGTTAGAGCTGTCGCTACTTCAGTGGCCTTCAAACAGAACCGTTCTCTGCAGAGTGTAATGGATGCAACCTATTGGAGAAGCAAGTCAGATGGCGCTGTTGTTGTACACCCCCCCCTGTATAGCGATCGCTGGCGTATCCCGACCTTAGGTTTTTTCTGTCGGGCAACAGAGTTGCAGCTACATGATCATCGGGTAAGTATATTCAAAAATTTATTTTACTAAGGAAAATAACATTTTTTCATGTTTGAATGGGAAAAAATTATTGTTTAAATTTGTACAGTAGTAGAAATTTTTTTATAAGTTTAGTTTTTGAGAAATTGGGCTTGAATGCCAACAAGATTGTATTTTCAAAGTTTTTGCATTAGCACTAATAAATTTCCTTCTTGTGGGCTATTAAATTGCATAATTTTTCATGTTTGAATGGGAAAAAAATAATTGTTTACATTTGTACAGTAGTAGAAATTTTTTTATAAGTTTAGTTTTTGAGAAATTGGGCTTGAATGCCAACAAGATTGTATTTTCAAAGTTTTTGCATTAGCACTAATAAATTTCCTTCTTGTGGGCTATTAAATTGCATAATTTTTCATGTTTGAATGGGAAAAAAATAATTGTTTACATTTGTACAGTAGTAGAAATTTTTTTATAAGTTTAGTTTTTGAGAAATTGGGCTTGAATGCCAACAAGATTGTATTTTCAAAGTTTTTGCATTAGCACTAATAAATTTCCTTCTTGTGGGCTATTAAATTGCATAATTTTTCATGTTTGAATGGGAAAAAAATAATTGTTTACATTTGTACAGTAGTAGAAATTTTTTTATAAGTTTAGTTTTTGAGAAATTGGGCTTGAATGCCAACAAGATTGTATTTTCAAAGTTTTTGCATTAGCACTAATAAATTTCCTTCTTGTGGGCTATTAAATTGCATAATTTTTCATGTTTGAATGGGAAAAAAATAATTGTTTACATTTGTACAGTAGTAGAAATTTTTTTATAAGTTTAGTTTTTGAGAAATTGGGCTTGAATGCCAACAAGATTGTATTTTCAAAGTTTTTGCATTAGCACTAATAAATTTCCTTCTTGTGGGCTATTAAATTGCATAATTTTTCATGTTTGAATGGGAAAAAAATAATTGTTTACATTTGTACAGTAGTAGAAATTTTTTTATAAGTTTAGTTTTTGAGAAATTGGGCTTGAATGCCAACAAGATTGTATTTTCAAAGTTTTTGCATTAGCACTAATAAATTTCCTTCTTGTGGGCTATTAAATTGCATAATTTTTCATTTGTTCCGTAACCGAAATACAAACCACGCTATTTACAAAGGGTTATTACTTTTAGCGTAGCTGAAATGGCGAGCCATTAGAATTTAACGAGGGTGTATTACCCCCCGCGCTAGTTAGCGGGGGGGTAGGGGAGTGGTAGCTAGCTACCCCTCCTCCCCCTCACACACACGTGAATACTCACTTTCACTTTTGGCTCGGACTGTGACAGACGTCTCTGTCTTGGTCCTCGCTTGGCAGCCATTGTCTGTTTTGTCTTTACTTAATCGCTTACTTTTCTTTTACTCAATATATATGTAAACATGTTTTCATGTTTGTATATATATTTGAGTATAGAAATAAGTAAGTTTCCTTTTCAGATGTGTGTGTGTAGTGTACGATATCTACGTGGAGGCCTCGGCAGTTAGGCCACCACGGCGTATTTTATGGGTGGCGATCGAGTTTGACTTATGTCTTTCTCTCTCTCTCTCTCTCTCTTGAGGTCGTTCACCCTTTTACTACGTGTTACTACGCCCTTGTAGCCTAGCTTCCTTTCCGTGTGGGGGTTGCTACGCGTACGTTTGTATCAATTAGTTATGAATCTAATTGTAGTTGTTTTTTTTCAGCTTGTAGAACGATTCCTTTCGGGGTTTTCGTTCTTTCTTTAGTGTTCATTCATTTTTTAATTACATAATTACATAGTTACATAATTATAATTGTTATAATTCTGTTTTGGTTACAGCTCTCCTTCCGCGAGTGTAAGTGGTTGTGAGGGCACGTGCCTGTTGTGTAATTCTTGTTCCTTTCCCTCGGGATTCCTCTTCGGAGCCTTCCCGGGGGAATGAATGTGTACTAATATTATGTTTTATTTTTTTTTACAGTTACCGATCTAGTTCGTTTCTGTAATATAGCAACGGTGTGAGCTGTCTGGTTGAGTCCTGGGGATTCGGCTGTTGCTGCCTCCCCCCTTGTATTTTCGTCAGGGGCGTGTCTCCTTCTACTGGTAGTACTCCCGTGTCGACGGACAGCTCTCCAGTTCATTTTAGAACAGTCAGGAGGCTTGCCTCCTTGGGCGGATAACTTTCCTTCCGAGGGAAGTTTTTCCTGTCCAGGCTTGAGTTTTTCCCCTTTTGGGGGGTTCTTCTCTTGCCTTTTTTTCGTGCGACTATGCTCTTGGTGCTGAGCGGTCGTACCTGCAGTTTCGCTCAAGGGGCTGGGCAACTGCAGGAGCTCCTCTTCGGAGGATTGCTCCTTTTAGGTCACTGGCTGACCAGTCTCTTCCTCGAAGTGTTTCTCTTTCGTTCGCGAGAGAGTACACTCATAGAGACTCCTCTTCGGAGGTTTCTTCTGTTGCTGTTGCTGTTGGCCTTCCTCGCCGTAAGGCCCTCCGTCCGCCTCGTCGTAAGGGCCTCTCATCTCCCTATAAGGGTGCTTGAGGCGCCCTATTGGATCTCCGTTTGCAGCCTACACTCCTTTTTTCTCGATCTTCCGCCTTGGTGCAGATGGACAGCAGTCTGATCTCGTCTTCCCGACGGGCAACGGTCTTCCCGACGGGCAACGGTCTTCCCGACGGACAACGGTCTGCCCGACGGACAGCGGTCTTCCGACGGACATCAGTCTCCCGGCGGACAACGATTCCTTCGGGGCAAAGGGTTGCCCCCACGGGGGTTCTTCCCTTGCGTGTCAGGGTTTCCCTGCGCGCCCTTCTGCTCATCAGCGCTCTCCTGTTCGTCAGCGCTTTCAAGATGATCTTCCCTGCGGTTCCTGTTACGTGCCCTGTGCGCCCACGTTCGCCCTCGCGATCTAGAACTTCGGTTCAGGTCGGGGTCAAGGACTTCTTCTTTGCGCAGGCTTCCACGCGTAGCCTTCTGCTCGTCAGCGATCATCAGCTCGCCAGCGATCATCAGCTCGCCAGCGATCTCCGGATCGCCCACGTGTGTTACAGCTGGCACGCCAACGTTCTCCAACACTTCTGAAGGAACATGGTTCGCCAGCTACTAGCTCACCTGCGCATGCTGATCGCCATCGCGCGACCCTCAACTGCGGATGCTGATCACCATCGCGCGACCCTCAACTGCGGATGCTGATCGCCATCGCGCGACCCTCAACTGCGGATGCTGATCGCCATCGCGCGACCCTCAACTGCGGATGCTGATCGCCATCGCGCGACCCTCAACTGCAGATGCTGATTACGCATGCTGCTCCTCATCGCACAACCCTGAACGATCGCCCTCCTGCGGATGCTGATCACCATCGCACCCTTTCACGCGATCATTCACCTGCGCATGCTGCTCGCCATCGCACAACCCTGCACGATCGCCCGCTTACGCATGCTGCTCCTCATCGCATAACCCTGAACGATCGCCCTCCTGCGGATGCTGATCACCATCGCACCCTTTCACGCGATCATTCACCTGCGCATGCTGCTCGCCATCGCACAACCCTGCACGATTGCCCGCTTACGCATGCTGCTCCTCATCGCACAACCCTGAACGATCGCCCTCCTGCGGATGCTGATCACCATCGCACCTTTTCACGCGATCATTCACCTGCGCATGCTGCTCGCCATCGCACAACCCTGCACAATTGCCCGCTTACGCATGCTGCTCCTCATCGCACAACCCTGAACGATCGCCCTCCTGCGGATGCTGATCACCATCGCACCTTTTCACGCGATCATTCACCTGCGCATGCTGCTCGCCATCGCACAACCCTGCACGATTGCCCGCTTACGCATGCTGCTCCTCATCGCACAACCCTGAACGATCGCCCTCCTGCGGATGCTGATCACCATCGCACCCTTTCACGCGATCATTCACCTACACATGCTGCTTGCCATCGCTTACCATCACGCGGTCATTATCGCCAGCGTTCTTCTTCACCTACGCGGCAGCACGATCCCTCGCCGTCACGCCATCGCTTGCGTTCGTCGCCTCGGACACGTGTTCATTTACCTGCCCACTCGCCTGCGCGATCGCTCGCCTGCGCGCCCGCGCGATCGCTCGCCTGCGCGCCCGCGCGATCGCTCGCCTGCGCGCCCGCGCGACCATTCGCCTTTGCGCAACCGTTCGCCCTCGCGCGACCATAGTTCGCGGCGAATTCCACAGCCAGTGGTAGCAGCAGGGACGCGTGCTCCTAGACGGCACTCGGGATCACCTCCATCCAAGCACAGGTTGGTAGTGCAGGACGAAGACAGGTCAGTACAGCATTCTTCCCCACCTTCTTTTCAGGCAGGTACCGTCGGGTCCACTCCAGAGGATCGCCCGATCCCTTTCACCTTAGCGAGGATTTCGGACTCTGTGTCCTTGGAGCAGCAGACATGGTTTGGTCCGCTGGCACGGGCGTTAATGAGGGTTATGAAACCAGTACTCGCCGGCCAGGGTAACAAACCAGCGGCTGTCTCTCCTACGCTGAAGAGAAAGAGAGGAGTGGACTTCGTGGTGACTTCCCCCAAGGCGAAGTTGGTTCCCAAGAGGTCGGTCTCGAGGGTCCCCTCTCCTGTACGAGTACTCTCCTTCTCCTGCCCTGGAAGGATTTTTGGCGGGGGGGCTTTCCGTTCAAGATTTCTCCATCGGACAAGGGGTGACTGCTTACCTCTTCCTCTGGGAGCTTACCAGGTTCTTTCCCTCCTCGGTTACGGCCCGAGGTTTGGTTCAAGGAAGCTACAGGAAGATCAAGGGTACTTTCCTCCTCTCGAGCTCAGACACCTTGGCCTTTCGTCGTTAAGTATCTACTTGCGGACAAGCTCGATGTTGTACCATCTGGACGCGCTGACTGAAGGCTTCCTTCGGGTGTCTCATCTGTGGAGGTCGACGACCTCAGACACCCTTCCATCCTTGAGAAGAGTTTTGTCTGTGCCCAAGGACAGAGACTTAGACAGCTGCTGTGCGGAGTAAATCGACTTCCGGTTTCACTCCTCCAAGGCGCTTTCTCCAGACTCTGCAAGGCTCCAGCGCCCTTTTCTTTCAACCACGTCGGCCTAAGTTATCGGCTACGACAACTGGGACAAGGTGTCCAATTGCAGTTTCCTCCTGTCAGGAACAGATGGCACGGGAGATTCCCCCGGGGGGGCATAGGCCTAAAAGGAGTTCACGAACTCTAGGATTGCAGGTTTTTTCGCTGGGAGGATGCTTAAGGTTACTCATCCGAATGACAGCTTCCCGATGCCCATTCCCGCACAATCTCTGTGAGTAGCCAAGGATATCGCGCCTGCTGTCTCTGTCAGCGAATTCAGTGTCTCTGAACCTCTGCCATAGCGTCAGCAGAGTTGCCCGGTTGGGCAGAATGATCCATACCTTAGGCGAAGGTCTTCCTTAGGATCATCGACGGCTTCACCCCCGGTCCCCTCAGTCGATCCTTTCTTGTAAGGAAGGATCTGAGAGGGGATGTCCATAGTCGACCTCTCAGTCCTGATCAAGTTTGTCGAACAAACTTCGGCCAGCGTAGACCAGCAGAATCGATCAGACTGGTAACGAGGCGACAGGACTCCTTTAACCCTGGATCGGAAGGACGGGTACTTTCAGTTTCCATTCCATCCATCTTCCAGGGTGCTCGTCGAATTCAGCCTAGACTGCAAGTATTCCTGCTTATGATGCAGTGTGGCTATCCCGCCGTGGCATAGCAGGTTTGTTTCCCCAGAGAACTCTCCCTGCCTTCCTCTTGGCCGCTCAGGTGCAGGCTTCCGCCTCCTCTGCTGTTTGGAGGGCTGGTCAACTCCGGTAGGCTCGGGTTTCGACCTTCTTCAGCGCCGGGACTAGCTTCCGGAATGTGACCATGAGTGTGGGCTCATGGTATTTTGCTTGGAGCCTTCTCTTCCTCTGCCTCAACATCTGGAGTATCTGGCCATGATTTTGAGTCAACGGCCTTACCACATTGGAAACCCCGCTTCTCGTCCGTCCAGCGAGGTTAAGCAACGTCGGTACTTGGATGGGTGACCACCTGGGGACGCCAGATTCTGTTACCGCATCCTCCGAGCCTTCCTTTCGGTTGACTGTGGCAAGACTGAGGAGAGTCGCAGTACCTGTTCTCAGTCAAGCAGAGCTTTCAGCCCTACCTTGGAACGTTTCCTAGTTCTTCTTTCCTCATTGACCCGTCTATAGTCCGAACGGTCGCCTCAGGATAAGTTCCATGTGGGGCGATCCAAGTCCCGGTGGCTTCAGGCAATGTTTAACCGGACTCCCTGGCCCTATGGGACCAGCGGAACTATTAGACCTGCAATGGGTGTTGACCTATGGAGCCTCTTGATGGTAGTGGATATTCTCGTCCTTTCCCCACATTCTTGATGCGGTTCTCGGACTCGTCAAAGGAAAGGGGGGGGGGCATGTTCCGGTCCAGGCCTATGGTCAAGACCTGAAGGATTCCTCTCCATCATTCAGGCAGGCTTAAGGGCCTTAGTCTGGCCCCTCTTCAGATCCTACAGCTCCTGCCAAGTCGCCCCGTTGCGCGTCGACTTCATCCTAACCAGCAGGGGACGCATTTTCACACCTTCACATCTTGTAGTAGAGATACCGGGATGATTGAGATTCTCTCAATTCCACCATCGGCTCTCTCATTCCAGGCAGGGGAATGTCTCTCTCAGACTATCCGAGCAGAGCCTCATAGAGAGAGTGTACCTAGGGGTCTTTGACCTTGGGTAACCAGCAAGTGCTGGTCTGGGGGACCTGATCGCAACACCTTGGAACCTCAAGCTTCCACTAGTCTTACCCCCAGTCTCAGACCCCGAGACTCTGGCAAGATGCATTCCGGTGATGGTGGGACAAATTCGACGCCTGCGTCTTCCCTCCTTTTTGTCTGCGGACAATGGGTCTCAACAAAACCAGGTTGTCTGTCAACCTTTCAATGGGAGAGCTCCACTGGGACTATGCGCAGAACGGTTTCTGGACCCTCTGCTTCCCCTGACGGAACTCCCGGGAGAGCTTCTCCCACGGCGCAGACTACTCAAACAACCACACTGCGACATCTCTCCCGAACCGGGGCATCGCTTCGGCTTCATGCCTGGAGACACTACGCTTCCTCCTCTAGAAGAGACAACCCGCTACAGTCGCGGTACGGAGGTCGCGTCATCTGCGATAGTCATCCACAGGGGTCTCCCAGGCAAAGTGAAGAGTCTAAGGTGGTGGGTGCCGTGGGAGATATACCTCTCCCCGTGAGGCCTCTTCTCCAGCAATAACGGTCTTATTGCCTTTCGGCGGGAGGAAGCTCCTTTCCGCTCTCGGCAATGAAGCCTGTCGCTCAGCCTTTCCCTGACCTTCAGGCTTAAAGGAATAACTTTTTCCTGCCCGCTGGATCTATCCTCGCTCATGCGAAGCTACGATCGTCCCTGCCCTAGTCGGAGGAAGACCTCCAACTTGGAGCATGGCTCGGACTTTTAGTCCTTTAAGAGATCTTCTCAAGACCCTTTTACGACAGGCCTCGGATTGTATTCCGCCTTGGGTCTTCTGCTCACTCTGGCCACGGCCAGTGTGTAAGCAATCTTCTTGGTCTCTTACTACTCCCCCCTTTCTAAGGAAGAGGGGAAAGCAACATTCAGGCTCGCTCCTGAGTTGTTGGCTAGACTCAGAATCTGAGGGTCCCGACCCTTCGGTCCGATTCATTCAAGATTTCGAGTCTCCATTCTGTGTGTTATGTCCCAAGACCTTCTCTTTCTTGCCAGTAAGGAATCGAGAGGTTAGCGCTGGGAACAGCTGCAGTTTGGCCTCAGTTGCAGCCGATTTGGGAACACATGGAGGACATGGGGGGAGAGTCACCAGTATACCTCTTCAGCCCGGACTCGAGTACATTCATCTCAACCTGTCTTCAAACCCTCCCCCGTCACGTCGCCCTACAGCACGATGTTGGATACATCGCAACGTCCTCGCCTTCGAGTAATACTACTCTGTGACGCAGGTGCTACAAGCTGGAGTCTGGAAGCGTCTGATGACCTTCGCAGCCCGCTTCCTGCAGGGCGTGACCCACAGGAGTCTCGATACGTTTTCTATCGCTCTGTGGTGGCTACACAACAGCTGGTCTAACCTCAGGCTCCTTTTTGGACAGGTAGCAGAAGGTTGAGGGCATTGTTATCAGGTTTTAGTCTGCATGAACGAAAGAAGTATGTCTGGCCCTTACTTCTTTCTTCATCATCCCCTCTACGGGGAAGCAGCATCCTGGTCTCTGCATAGCTGACCTCGAACCTCTGCAGGTAAACCATGCTTCCTTGTGTTCCGAGTATTGAGTCAATACTGTCGCGTCCCCCATACCCTGACGAGGTGGTATTGGGAACGTCCTAACCCAGAGTTCCTTCTGGAACTCCAGGTCAACTGCCTAAGACGGGTCACACTTCTTCCTTCACACACAAGCTTACGTAGGCCACATGGTTCCTTGCGGAGCAAGGAACTTGTGAGGTGCAGGGACTCCTTTTCTCGAGTGCGACTCACTCGGATTCTGAGTCCCCGGGTAAAGCCAAAGCCAGTATGGCTGGGGACTTTCCACCCTTCCTAAGGGATAAGTCACCCTTTGTAAATAGCGTGGTTTGTATTTCGGTTACGGAACAAATGACAAATTCGAAGATAATTTGTATTTTTCCTAACCATACAAACCTTAGCTATTTACACATATTTGCCCGCCAGCCCTGTCCCCCAAGACAAGTCCTACCTCTAAGTGAAAGTGAGTATTCACGTGTGTGTGAGGGGGAGGAGGGGTAGCTAGCTACCACTCCCCTACCCCCCCGCTAACTAGCGCGGGGGGTAATACACCCTCGTTAAATTCTAATGGCTCGCCATTTCAGCTACGCTAAAAGTAATAACCCTTTGTAAATAGCTAAGGTTTGTATGGTTAGGAAAAATACAAATTATCTTCGAATTTGTCATGTTTGAATGGGAAAAAAATAATTGTTTACATTTGTACAGTAGTAGAAATTTTTTTATAAGTTTAGTTTTTGAGAAATTGGGCTTGAATGCCAACAAGATTGTATTTTCAAAGTTTTTGCATTAGCACTAATAAATTTCCTTCTTGTGGGCTATTAAATTGCATAATTTTTATGTTTGAATGGGAAAAAAATAATTGTTTACATTTGTACAGTAGTAGAAATTTTTTTATAAGTTTAGTTTTTGAGAAATTGGGCTTGAATGCCAACAAGATTGTATTTTCAAAGTTTTTGCATTAGCACTAATAAATTTCCTTCTTGTGGGCTATTAAATTGCATAATTTTTCATGTTTGAATGGGAAAAAAATAATTGTTTACTTTTCAATATTAATCTTACCCGATAATCATGTAGCTGTCAACTCTGTTGCCGACAGAAATCTACGGTCGGGATACGCCAGCGATCGCTATACAGGTGGGGGTGAACACCACAGCGCCATCTGTGGTCAGGTACTCCAGTACTTCTTGTCAACACCACCTCAATTTTTCCTCTGTCGTGCCTCCGGCTAGACCTACATGGATACGCTGTTGATTCTGGAGTTATTGCTCACGATTTGGTGATGTATTTGCTCTAGAGTTTAGCTTTCGCTATTCAGGAAGTTTTATCATTAGCTTAGCTAGCTTTTGGAATTAATTTGATTAATTATGGTGACGAAGAGAGTATGAACTCTCTTTCACTTTTAAATGGCCGACCCTTCCCTTAGACGGAAGTGTTGGTGTCGAAGAGAGTATAGACTCTCTTTCTTAATTTTGCTTAACAAAAGTTATAGATTTATTTTATATCTCTCCGCCTTTTATAGGCCTCTTCGATTAACTTCCTTTTATTATAAACTTATTAAAATTAATTTTTATATTTGTTTATATTCGACCTTTCCTAATAGTAGGCGGTCTTTTCTTGGAACCGAAGTTATTTAACATTGAGCCCGTCATTTCGTTTTTACCTGTTAACTTATTATGCTATTTTAATGTTTTTGAAAGAATTTCTTTGATAGCCTCGTACTGTTTTCAAAGTTGAACTAACGTTTTGTTTTGTCTCTGCAGTTGTTGACGTTCAGAACGTTCAACTTGCGCTCTATCGTTACGATAGAGAGAGAGTATTCACGGTTCACGTTGCAGTAAGAGTAAACCGATTCTAGCGTTTTGTTCATTCTTTCTTAGCTTAAATGGTTTTAATTCTAATAAAGGAACTTTTTATTTGGGAAATCTTTCATTTTTTTTCCTTTAACAATAATATGTTTTAACGATATATATAATTGGGCTCATCTCTCAGGTTCTAAGTCAAGAGAGAGAGAGAGAGAGATAGAGACGGAGGGAGAGAGAGAGAGGAGGATAAACGTTTCGTTCAAGCGGGTAACGATGTTATCGTTTTTGCTCTTCTCCCTAGTCTCTTTAGGGGAAGAAGGTAAACGTTTCTAGAGTTTTATTCTTGTTCTCAAGCTTTATGCGGTGAGAGATTTTAAACGTAGTTTATTTGATCTAGTGTTTAGTCTCTTTTCCAGCCACTGAATTATTTATCTTTCATTATGTTTTTCTGTTACATTGTAATACTGTTTTCGCAATTACTAACTTTTAATGAAGGATAGAATTGCGTGTTTCAGGTACAAACCACTTAAAGTTTCGAGTTCAGTGAAATAAGTGCAAACAGAAAATCAAAAGTGATAAAGTGATAAGCGCAAAGTGTTACAGTGTTGCGTTCGAGGGTTCGTCTGTTCGTGCCAGTTGTTCGCCTAGTCTGGGACCTCTTACAAGCTCCCAAGCCCAGGGGAGAAGTAATGTCGAAGGACTTATGGGTTCATCAGGCCTTGATCGACAAACAGACGTTTCCCTCCGTGGTTTCGGGTGTATCTACACACGTTGCCGACGTGATCACCCCACCCACACAAAGACGAGAGAGCCCTTTTATTCCTCGTCTGTGGAAGAGGTTTCTCGCAGAAACCATGGACCAAATCTTGCAGCTTTTAAGTGCAAGTCGGTCCCTTCCGCGCAAGTCCAACTCCTAGGTGGTGCCATTAGCACTGGGTCAGTTCGGACTTGCTGCAGTACGACAACTGCACACCTCCCAGAGAGGCAAGGTGGTATCGCAACAGGCAGTAACTCCGTCTGTTGCCGCACCAGCTGTTTTAGACCCTCAGTCTCAACGGACAGTAGCTCCGTTTGTTGTTGTCTTTCTTAAACTCTAGTGGTCTATGCTGCAGACAATGCAGTCTCAGCTTGCGGTGTTGATGCAGGAGTTTCAGGCAGAGAAGGTTAGCACACCTCCTCCTGCGAGCGCTCCTCCACCTCTGCGCAGTCCACCCTGCCAGACGTATGATGTTGAGGTTCCTCAACCTGCCTCCATGCGTGAGCTGCCGCTTTGGGAGTTGCCAGATACCAGCGCTGTGCAGCAACCTCCACTTTCCTTGAGGCAGGAGCCTCTTGCTATGCGGCAACCTCCTCAACACTTTAGGCAGGAGCCTTATGCTTTGCATCCACCATCCTTGAGGCAGCAACCTCAACTCTTGCGGCAGCCACCTCAACTCTTGAGGCAAGAACCTCAACTCTTGAGGCGAGAACCTCAAATCTCGAGGCAAGCACCTCAACTCTTGAGGCAAGAACCTCAACTCTTGCGGCAGCCACCTCAACTCTTGAGGCAAGAACCTCAACTCTTGAGGCAAGAGCCTCAACTCTTGAGGCAAGAGCCTCAACTCTTGAGGCAAGAACCTCAACTCTTGAGGCAAGAACCTCAACTCTTGAGGCAAGAACCTCAACTCTTGAGGCAAGAGCCTCAACTCTTGAGGCAAGAACCTCAACTCTTGAGGCAGACGCAACTCTTGAGGCAGGAACCTCATGCTATGAGGCAGCCGCCTCAACGCATGCAGCAACCGCATTCTTCACAGCATGAGCCTCTCTCTGCGCAGCTACCTCCTCAACCCTTGAGGCAGACGCAACTCTTGAGGCAGGAACCTCACAGGAGCCTCATGCTATGCGGCATCCTCCTCAAACCATGAGGCAGGAGCCTCATGCTATGCGGCATCCTCCTCAACCCATGAGGCAGGAGCCTCATACTATGCGGCATCCTCCTCAACCCATGAGGCAGGAGTCTCATGCTATGAGGAGCCTCATGCTATGCGGCATCCTCCTCAAACCATGAGGCAGGAGCCTCATGCTATGCGGCAACCGCCTCAACCCATGAGGCAGGAGCCTCATACTATGCGGCATCCTCCTCAACGCATGCGGCATGAGCCTCATCCCTTGCAGCATGAGCCTCATCCCATGCAGCATGAGCCTCATACCATGCAGCATGAGCCTCATCCCATGCAGCATAAGCCGCACGCCATGCAACATGCTCTGCTTACCTTACAGCATGCTCTACATACAGCATGCTCTGCATACAGCATGCTCTGCATACCTTACCGCATGCTCCTCAGTCACACATCTTTGGTTGTTGCCAACTCACTAGACTGTCAAGCAGTTTCATAACGTTGCCTTCTAGTCTGCTGCTTTTGCACCAGTGAAACCCTCACTGAGAGAACTTAGCTTTTCTCGGATATGGTTCCTGTAGATGAGTAGTGCTATTCTCCCTCCTTCTGATATTCCCTTGAGGACTCTGTCATTTGGAGAGGAGCCTTTAGCTGCTTAGCCTCCTATGGACTTTTATTTAAGCATAACATGCTTCCAGGGAGGGTAATGGTTCCACTTCAGTCGCTAACCCCGTCTGTTACCACACCTGCTCCCATAGACCTTGAGCTTTGTTGCAAGACATGCAGTCCAAGCTTAGTCCTTGTTAGAGGATTTTTTGTTTACGGAGTCAGTGTGTCACTGGGAAGACGTTCAACAACCAGCAGAAGTGACTTGTTGTGACGCAGTGCGGCAACCTCAGCAACCCGATAAGGAGTTGTCTGTACGACCCAGACAGTCTAGACAGCTTCGGGTTGTCGCGGTACTTCCTCGCTTCCTCATGGTTGACAGTTCACAGACTGTGCAGCAGTACCATGATCTTGTGTCCGGCTCCGTCAGACGACTAGCTTTTAAGAGCTCCCACAAGTCGTCGCTGTCTGGAGATTCTCAGATGGACTATGGATCTGACCAAGGAACTGGGCCTCCTGGTCAATTTTGAGGAGTCCCAGCTCGTCCCATCCCAGACCATTGTCTACCTGGGTATGGATCTTCAGAGTCGAGCTTTTAGGGCTTTTCCGTCGGCCCCAAGGATCTATTAAGCCCTAGATTGCATCCAGAGCATGCTGAGAAGGAACCGATGCTCAGTCAGGTAGTGGATGAGTCTAACAGGGACACTTTCATCGCTGGCCCTGTTCATCGAGTTAGGGAGACGCCACCTCCGCCCCCTTCAGTATCATCTAGCGGCTCACTGGATAAAGGACATGACGCTAGAGACGATCTCAGTTCCTGTTTCCGAAGAGAGGAGGTCTACTCTCACGTGGTGAAAGAACAGCTTTCTTCTCAAGGAAGTCTGCCTTTGGCTGTTCAGAAACCCGACCGCCGTCTCTTCTCTGACGCTTCAGACACGGGCTGGGGTGCGACTTTGGACGGACAGGAATGCTCGGGAACATGGAATCAGGAGCTAAGGACACTTCACATCTATTGCAAGGAGCTGTTGGCGGTTCATCTGGCCTTGATAAACTTCAAGTCCCTCCAGCTTAACAAGGTGGTGGAGGTGGACTCTGACAACACCACAGCCTTGGCTTACATCTCCAAGCAGGGAGGGACTCATTCGTGGAAGTTGTTCTAGATCGCAAGGGACCTCCTCATCTGGTTAAAAGATCGAAAGCTCACGCTGGTAACGAGGTTCATTCAGGGCGATATGAATGTCATGGCAGATCGCCTTAGCCGGAAGGGTCAGGTCATCCCCACAGAGTGGACCCTTCACAAGAATGTTTGCAGCAGACTTTGGGCCCTGTGGGGTCAGCCAACCATAGATCTGTTCGCTACCTCGATAACCTAGAGGCTCCCGTTGTATTGTTCTCCGATTCCAGACCCAGCAGCAGTTCACGTGGATGCTTTTCTGCTGGATTGGTCCCATCTCGACCTGTATGCATTCCCGCCGTTCAAGATTGTCAACAGGGTACTTCAGAAGTTCGCCTCTCGCAAAGGGACACGGCTGACGTTGGTTGGCTTCGCTCTGGCCCGCGAGAGAATGGTTCATAGAGGTACTGCAATGGCTGGTCGACATTCCCAGGACTCTTCCTCTAGGAGTGGACCTTCTACGTCTACCTCACGTAAAGAAGGTACATCCAAACCTCCACGCTCTTCGTCTGACTGCCTTCAGACTTTCGAAAGACTTTCAAGAGCTAGGGGCTTTTCGAAGGAGGCAGCCAGAGCGATTGCCAGAGCAAGGAGGACATCCACTCTCAGAGTCTATCAGTCTAAAGGGGAAGTCTTCCGAAGCTGGTACAAGGCCAATGCAGTTTCCTCATCCAGTACCACTGTAACCCAGATTGCTGACTTCCTGTTACATCTAAGGAACGTAAGATCCCTTTCAGCTCCTACGATTAAGGGTTACAGAAGTATGTTGGCAGCGGTTTTCCGCCACAGAGGCTTGGACCTTTCCACCAACAAAGATCTACAGGACCTCCTTAGGTCTTTTGAGACCTCAAAGGAACGTCGGTTGTCCACTCCAGGCTGGAATCTAGACGTGGTCCTAAGGTTCCTTATGTCATCGAGATTTGAACCTCTCCAATCAGCCTCTTTTAAGGACCTCACATTAAAAACTCTTTTCCTCGTGTGCTTGACAACAGCTAAAAGAGTAAGTGAGATCCACGCCTTCAGCAGGAACATAGTTTTCACATCTGAAACGGCTACATGTTCCTTGCAGCTCGGTTTTTTGCTAAAACGAGCTTCCTTCACGTCCTTGGCCTAAGTCGTTCGAGATCCCAAGCCTGTCCAACTTGGTGGGGGACGAACTGGAGAGAGTACTTTGCCCAGTTAGAGCTCTTAGGTACTATCTAAAAAGGTCATAACCTTTACGAGGACAATCAGAAGCCTTATGGTGTGCTATCAAGAAGCCTTCTCTTCCAAGGTCTAAGAACTCAGTTTCTTACCTATTCAGGCTCCTGATTAGGGAAGCACATTCTCATCTGAAGGAAGAAGACCTTGCTTTGCTGAAGGTAAGGACACATGAAGTGAGAGCTGTGGCTACTTCAGTGGCCCTCAAACAGAACCGTTCTCTGCAGAGTGTTATGGATGCAACCTATTGGAGAAGCAAGTCAGTGTTCGCATCATTCTATCTCAAAGATGTCCAGTCTCTTTACGGGAACTGCTACACCCTGGGACCATTCGTAGCAACGAATGCAGTAGTAGGCGGGGGCTCAGCCACTACATTCCCATAATCCCATAACCTTTTTAACCTTTCTCTTGAATACTTTTTATGGGTTGTACGGTCGGCTAAGAAGCCTTCCACATCCTTGTTGATTTGGCGGGTGGTCAATTCTTTCTTGAGAAGCGCCGAGGTTAAAGGTTGTGATGAGGTCCTTTAGTATGGGTTGCAGCCCTTTATACTTCAGCACCTAAGAGTCGTTCAGCATCCTAAGAGGACCGCTACGCTCAGTAAGGAAGACGTACTTAATAAAGGCAGAGTAATGGTTCAAGTCGTCTTCCTTACCAGGTACTTCTTTATTTTATGTTATTTTTGAATAACTAATAAAATAAAATACGGGATACTTAGCTTCTTTGTTTACATGTATGCTGGTCTCCACCCACCACCCTGGGTGTGAATCAGCTACATGATTATCGGGTAAGATTAATATTGAAAAATGTTATTTTCATTAGTAAAATAAATTTTTGAATATACTTACCCGATAATCATGATTTAATTGACCCACCCTTCCTCCCCATAGAGAACCAGTGGACCGAGGAAAAAATTGAGGTGGTGTTGACAAGAAGTACTGGAGTACCTGACCACAGATGACGCTGTGGTGTTCACCCCCACCTGTATAGCGATCGCTGGCGTATCCCGACCGTAGATTTCTGTCGGCAACAGAGTTGACAGCTACATGATTATCGGGTAAGTATATTCAAAAATTTATTTTACTAATGAAAATAACATATTTGTACACTAGTAGAAATTTTTTTATAAGTTTAGTTTTTGAGAAATTGGGCTTGAATGCCAACAAGATTGTATTTTCAATATTAAACTTACCCGATAATCATGTAGCTGTCAACTCCGTTGCCCGACAGAATTCTACGGGAGGGATACGCCAGCTATCACTATACTAGAAGGGGGTGTACTCACCAGCGCCACCTGTGGCCAGGTACTGCAGTACTTCTTGTTGACACCACCTCACTTTTTCCTCTGTCGTGCTTCCGGCAAGACATTCTGGGATACGCTTATGATTTTGGAGTATTGTTCACGGTTTTTGGTGAAGTATTTCTCTAAAATTTCAGCTTTCGCTATACTGGAAACTTTTCTAATTAGCTTAGATAGCTTTTATTTGGTTTTGATTAATGACTAACTCTTTGATTCAAGATGTCTGACCTTTCACAAGCCCCACCCCATAGACGATGTAGGTCTTGTAATAGGCGTGTTCCGAAGGCCTCGGTTGATCCTCACACCGCTTGTTCTGACTGTAGGGAAAGACCCTGTCAGTTGGAAGATCGATGTGAGGAATGCGCCGGTCTTTCGGAACTTGAATTTGTTCGATTCCTGAAATATTCAACCAAGTTAGAGAGAGAGAGAGTTAGGAGGAGTTCTTCTCGCTCTTCACTTTTTTCCTCACCTCATGATCCTCAACCTTTTCCTCCCCCTGTAGTGGCTACCCCCGAACCTTCTATTTGTGCTCAACCTGATATGTCCGATGTTTTGCGTGCCATTCAGGCTTTAGGTGACAAAGTGGAATCGGTGGTTAGTGACCATAAGTCTCTTATGGCAGAAGTCAAAGAACTTAAGGTCAAAAGTGCAGTGGGAGTTGAGAGTGCCAGTGCTGTGCCAAGTGCTAGTGTCAGTGTAGTGCCAAGTGCTAGTGTTAGTGTCAGTGTGGTGCGTGAGGGTACTTCTGTGCGTGCCAGTCGTCCTCCCAGTCCGGGACCTCTTGCAAGCTCCCAAGCCCAGGGGAGAAGCAATGTCGAAGGGCAAAAGGGTTCGGCAGGCCTTGATCGGCGCACGGAAGTATCCTCGGTGGTTGCGGGCGTGTCTAACAGAGACCGTCACTCCCACCCGCAGACGATTGAGCCCGTCTTTTACTCGTCTGCAGAAGAAATGTCAGGGAGAAAACGCTGGACTCAGGTCTCAAGACCTCTCAAACGCAAAGTCCAGACCTCAAGAGCTCTACAACCTGGTTGCAGTCATTGGATTAGCTCTGACTCTCCGCAGTCATCAGGTGACTGCACACCTCCTAAGAGAGGTAAGGTGATGCCGCAACAGACCTCATCTTCTGTTAAGGCTTTGCCTCAGCAGACCTTAGCGTCTGTCGACCCCAAGTTGACTTTGCTGCAGTCCATGCAGTCACAGCTTGCGGTCTTAATGCGTGAGTGTCAGGCTGAGAAGGTTACACCTCCTCCTGCGATCGCTCCGCCTCACCGCAGTCCAGTCTGCCAGGCGTACGAAGTTGAGGTTCCTCAGGATACCTTACCGCGTACTGAGTTGCCAGTTACCAGCGGTGTGCAGCAACCTCCGCCTTCCTTAAGGCAACCTCAGCAATGGGAGCAGGAGTCTTATGCCTTACTTCCTCCGCTTCCGCTTGCGGTTCCACCAGCGAGGCAACAATCTCTTGAGGTACGACAACCTCTTCCATCCATGAGGCAGCCACCTCAGCACTCGCTGCAGCGACTTCAACCCTCCTCAAGGCGAGAGCCTCAACTCCTTAGGCTAGCACCTCAGGAACCTCAACTCGCGAGACAAGAACTGCGTTCTGCGCAGCCGCTACCTCAACTCTCGCAGCTCACACCTCAGGAACCTCAACTCGTTCCTCAGGAACCTGCTACTGCGCATCCGCTACCCTTACAGCAAGCGCAACTCTTGAGACAAGAAACTCATGCTAGGAGTCAGCCACCTCAACCCATGCGCCTACCTTCCTCTACTCTTCTTGACCAGTCTTTGCAGCCTGAACCTCAGGTTTTATCTCAACAACAGAGACTTGAGGATGAAACCACAAGCGTTTATGCACCCGCTTGTTCAGATTCTGCTGTTCAGCATACCACTGTTACATTACCTCTCACTTCGCTACACTCTGGTGATGAGGTTTCTGAGGAGGAAGCTGCGCACCTGGATCCCTCATCAGACGTGGAAGAACCCAAGTCTTCTCCTCTACCCATCGACTTTCGTAAGGTCCTGGCTCTTTTCAGAGAGGTATACCCGGACCATTTTGTTTCTGCTACCCCCCGCTCTCCTCCATCTGAGTTTTCGCTGGGCATGCAGCCTGTTAAGTCAACTTATACTAAGCTCGTCTTTGCTAGGTCATCTAAGAGAGCTTTAAGAATATTAGGGGAGTGGTTGCAGTCTAAACAGCAACTAGGGAAGACTTCCTTTATGTTCCCACCGACTAAGCTCACTTCTAAGGCAGGCGTATGGTATGCCACAGGAGAGGAACCAGGCTTGGGAGTCCCTGCCTCTGCCCAGGCTGACTTCTCAAGTTTGGTCGACTCTCCTCGTAGATCAGCAATGAGGCGCTCTAAGGTTTGCTGGACCTTCTCCGATTTAGACCACTTCCTAAAGGGTGTATTTCGTGCCTTTGAGATGTTCAATTTTCTAGACTGGTGCCTGGGGGCCCTAAGCAAGAAGACCTCCCCTGCGGACAAGGACTCGGCCATGCTTTTAATGTCCTGCATGGATAAAGCAATTCGGGATGGGTCTGGCGAGCTTGCTTCAATGTTTGTGTCAGGAGTTCTTAAGAAAAGGGAGCAACTTTGCACCTTTCTTTCTTCCAGCATCACACCTTGTCAAAGGTCTCAACTCCTTTTTGCTCCGCTTTCTAAGTTCTTGTTTCCCGAAGAGCTTATCAAGGATTTGTCTGCGGCCCTGATTCAGAAGGACACTCATGATCTTGTGGCCTCTTCAGCTCGTAAGACTAAGGTTGCTCCCTCAGTTCCCAGGACTTACCGCACCCCAGTGGCTGATACTCCTGCTACGAGGTTTATTCCGCCCTTTCGTGGCAGAGCCCCCAGCCGAGGAAGCTCCCGTCCAGACTCTTCCAGGAGCAAGTCTAGGAAAGGTCCCAAGACTTCAAAAGGCAAACACTGACTCTCCTCCTCTCCAGACAGCAGTAGGAGCCAGACTCAAGACCTTCTGGCAAGCTTGGGAAAGGAGAGGTGCAGACGCCCAGTCTGTCAGGTGGCTAAGGGAGGGTTACAGGATACCATTCTGCCGCAAACCCCCTCTGACCACTTCTCCCATCAACCTCTCTCCCAACTACAAGGAAAAGGACAAGAGGCTAGCGTTGCACCAGGAGGTGTCGCTCCTGTTACAGAAGAAGGCAGTGGTTGTAGTCCGGGACCATCAATCCCCGGGCTTCTACAACCGTCTCTTTCTGGTGGCCAAGAAGACAGGAGGTTGGAGACCGGTGCTGGACGTCAGTGCGCTCAATGCTTATGTCACCAAGCAGACGTTCACTATGGAGACGACGAAGTCGGTCCTAGCAGCGGTCAGGCAGGAGGACTGGATGGTCTCGTTGGATCTGAAAGACGCTTACTTTCACGTTCCTATTCATCCAGACTCCCAACCTTTCCTGAGATTCGTTTTTGGAAAGGTTGTGTACCAATTCCAAGCCCTGTGTTTTGGCCTAAGCACAGCTCCTATGGTGTTTACGCTTCTGATGAGGAATATTGCAAAATTCCTCCACTTATCGGACATCAGAGCCTCCCTTTATTTAGACGACTGGCTGTTGAGAGCCTCCACGAGTCGTCGCTGTCTGGAGAGTCTCAACTGGACTTTAGACTTGATCAAGGAACTGGGTCTGTTAGTCAACGTAGAAAAGTCCCAGCTCATTCCCTCCCAATCCATAGTTTACCTGGGAATGGAGATTCGGAGTCAGGATTTTCGGGCTTTTCCATCGGCCCCAAGGATAAGCCAAGCCCTAGATTGCATCCTGAGCATGCTGAAGAGGAACAGTTGCTCGGTGAGACAGTGGATGAGTCTCACAGGGACCCTGTCATCATTAGCCCTGTTCGTCGAGTTAGGGAGACTCCACCTCCGCCCTCTCCAATTCCATCTAGCAGCTCATTGGGACAAGGATTTGACGCTCGAAGCAGTCTCTATCCCTGTCACCAAAGAGATGAAGACCACTCTCTTGTGGTGGAAAACCAACCTCCTTCTCAAGGAGGGCCTATCGTTAGCGATTCAGACCCCCAATCTTCATCTCTTCTCGGATGCATCAGACTCGGGCTGGGGCGCGACCTTGAACGGACAGGAATGCTCGGGAACGTGGAACAGGGAACAGGAAACGCTCCACATCAACTGCAAGGAGCTACTGGCAGTTCATATGGCCCTAATGAACTTCAAGTCCCTCCTGCTAGGCAAGGTGGTGGAGGTGAACTCCGACAACACCACAGCCTTGGCTTACATCTCCAAGCAGGGAGGGACCCATTCGAGGAACCTGTACGAGATAGCAAGGGACCTCCTCATTTGGTCAAGAAGTCTAAACCTCACTCTAGTAACGAGGTTCATTCAGGGCAACATGAACGTCTCAGCAGATCGCCTAAGCAGAAAAGATCAAGTCATCCCCACGGAATGGACCCTTCACAAGAGCGTGTGCAACAGACTTTGGACCTTGTGGGGTCAGCCTACGATAGATCTGTTTGCCACCTCCATGACCAAGAGGCTTCCTTTGTACTGTTCCCCAGTTCCAGACCCAGCAGCAGTTCATGTGGATGCTTTTCTGCTGAATTGGTCCCATCTCGACCTTTACGCATTCCCACCGTTCAAGATCATCAACAGTGTCATTCAGAAGTTCGTCTCGCACGAAGGGACACGGCTGACGCTGGTTGCTCCCCTTTGGCCTGCAAGAGAATGGTTCACAGAGGTACTACAATGGCTGGTCGACGTCCCCAGGACTCTTCCTCTAAGAGTGGACCTTCTACGTCAACCTCACGTAGACAAGGTACACCCAAACCTCCACGCTCTTCGTCTGACTGCCTTCAGACTGTCGAAAGATTCGCTAGAGCTAGAGGCTTTTCGAAGGAGGCAGCCAGTGCGATTGCCAGAGCAAGGAGGATATCCACTCGTAGAGTCTACCAATCCAAGTGGGAAGTCTTCCGAAGCTGGTGTAGAGCCAATGCAGTTTCCTCTACCAATACCTCTGTAACCCAAATAGCTGACTTCCTATTACATCTAAGGAATGAGAGATCCCTTTCGGCTCCTACGATTAAAGGGTACAGAAGTATGTTGGCTTCAGTTCTCCGCCACAGAGGTTTGGACCTTTCTTCCAACAAGGACCTTCAAGACATCCTTAAGTCTTTTGAGACTTCTAAAGAACGTCGTTTACCCACTCCAGGCTGGAATCTAGACGTAGTCTTAAGGTTCCTTATGTCTCCTAGGTTCGAACCTCTCCAGTCAGCTTCCTTCAAGGACCTTACCCTCAAGACTCTTTTTCTCGTCTGCCTTGCAACAGCTAAAAGAGTCAGTGAGGTTCATGCCTTCAGCAAGAACATTGGGTTCACATCCGAATCTGCAACATGTTCTTTACAGCTCGGATTCTTAGCTAAGAATGAACTTCCTTCACGTCCTTGGCCTAGATCGTTTGAAATTCCTAGCCTTTCCAACATGGTAGGTAACGAGCTAGAAAGAGTTCTTTGCCCTGTCAGAGCTCTGAAATATTATCTTAATAGGTCAAAACCTATACGAGGACAGTCAGAAGCCTTATGGTGTGCAATCAAGAAACCTTCGATGCCCATGTCCAAAAATGGAGTTTCGTATTATATAAGGCTTCTGATTAGAGAAGCCCATTCTCACATGAAGGATGAAGACCTTGCTTTGCTGAAGGTAAGGACCCACGAAGTGAGAGCCGTAGCCACTTCGATGGCCTTTAATAAGAACCGTTCTCTGCAGAGCATTATGGATGCAACTTATTGGAGGAGCAAGTCAGTGTTTGCATCATTTTATCTTAAAGATGTCCAGTCTCTTTACGAGAACTGCTACACCCTGGGACCATTCGTAGCAGCGAGTGCAGTAGTAGGTGAGGGCTCAGCCACTACATTCCCTTAATCCCATAACCTTTTTTTTTAACCTTTCTCTTGAATGCTTTTATTGTTGTTTTTTGGGTTGTTACGGTAGGCTAAGAAGCCTTCCGCATCCTTTTTGATTTGGCGGGTGGTCAATTCATTCTTGAGAAGCGCCTGGGTTAGAGGTTGTGTAGAGGTCCTTTAGTATGGGTTGCAGCCCTGTATACTTTAGCACCTTAGAGTTGATTCAGCCTCCTAAGAGGAACGCTGCGCTCAGTAAGGAAGACGAACTTAATAAAGGCAGAGTAACGGTTCAAGTCGACTTCCTTACCAGGTACTTATTATTTCATTGTTATTCTGAAATAACTGATTATATGAAATACGGGATACTTAGCTATCCTTTAGTCATGTACACTGGTTTTCACCCACCCCCCTGGGTGTGAATCAGCTACATGATTATCGGGTAAGTTTAATATTGAAAAATGTTATTTTCATTAGTAAAATAAATTTTTGAATATACTTACCCGATAATCATGATTTAATTGACCCACCCTTCCTCCCCATAGAGAACCAGTGGACCGAGGAAAAAGTGAGGTGGTGTCAACAAGAAGTACTGCAGTACCTGGCCACAGGTGGCGCTGGTGAGTACACCCCCTTCTAGTATAGTGATAGCTGGCGTATCCCTCCCGTAGAATTCTGTCGGGCAACGGAGTTGACAGCTACATGATTATCGGGTAAGTATATTCAAAAATTTATTTTACTAATGAAAATAACATTTTTCAAAGTTTTTGCATTAGCACTAATAAATTTCCTTCTTGTGGGCTATTAAATTGCATAATTTTTCATGTTTGAATGGGAAAAAAATAATTGTTTACATTTGTACAGTAGTAGAAATTTTTTTATAAGTTTAGTTTTTGAGAAATTGGGCTTGAATGCCAACAAGATTGTATTTTCAAAGTTTTTGCATTAGCACTAATAAATTTCCTTCTTGTGGGCTATTAAATTGCATAATTTTTCATGTTTGAATGGGAAAAAAATAATTGTTTACATTTGTACAGTAGTAGAAATTTTTTTATAAGTTTAGTTTTTGAGAAATTGGGCTTGAATGCCAACAAGATTGTATTTTCAAAGTTTTTGCATTAGCACTAATAAATTTCCTTCTTGTGGGCTATTAAATTGCATAATTTTTCATGTTTGAATGGGAAAAAAATAATTGTTTACATTTGTACAGTAGTAGAAATTTTTTTATAAGTTTAGTTTTTGAGAAATTGGGCTTGAATGCCAACAAGATTGTATTTTCAAAGTTTTTGCATTAGCACTAATAAATTTCCTTCTTGTGGGCTATTAAATTGCATAATTTTTCATGTTTGAATGGGAAAAAATTATCGTTTAAATTTGTACACTAGTAGAAATTTTTTTATAAGTTTAGTTTTTCAATATTAATCTTACCCGATAATCATGTATCTGTCAACTCCGTTGCCCGACAGAATTCTACGGACGGGATACGCCAGCGATCGCTATACAAGAGGGGGGTGTACTCACCAGCGCCACCTGTGGCCAGGTACTGCAGTACTTCTTGTTGACACCACCTCAATTTTTCCTCTGTCGTGCTTCCGGCAAGACCTACATGGATACGCTTATAATTTTGGAGTCTTTGTTCACGGTTTTGGTGAAGTATTGCTCTGAGATTTCAGCTTTCGCTATACAGGAAGCTTTTCCCTTAGCTTAGATAGCTTTTGGATTAATTTTGATTAATGGTATAACGATCTTTGCTTTAATTTGGAAACCCCCCTTGACTGTTCTCTGATTCAAGATGTCCGACCATTCTCAAGCTCCTACCCAAAGACGATGTAGAGTTAGCACTTGTGTTAGGCGTCTTCCGAAGGCCTCGGTTGATCCTCACACCGTTTGTTCCGACTGTAGGGGAAAATCCTGCCAGTTGGAAGATTTTATTCAATTCCTCAAATATACGACTAAGTTAGAGAGGGAGAGAGTTAGGAGGAGTTCTGCTCGCTCTTTGCTTTATTCCTCCCCCCATGATCCTCATCCTTTTCCTCCCCCTGTAGTGGCTACCCCCGAACCTATTATTAGTGCTCAGCCTGATATGTCGGATGTTTTACGTGCCATTCAGGCTTTAGGTGATAAGGTGGAGTCGGTAGTGAGTGACCACAAGTTCCTCTTGGCAGACGTCAAGGAACTTAAAGTGAAAAGTGCAGTGGGAAGTGGTAGTGCCAGTGCTGTGCCTAGTGTCAGTGTCAGTGTTGCGCATGAGGATACTTCTGTGCGTGCCAGTCGTCCTCCCAGTCCGGGACCTCTTGCAAGCTCCCAAGCCTAGGGGAGAAGCAATGTCGAAGGGCAAAAGGGTTCGGCAGGCCTTGATCGGCGCACAGTAGTATCCTCAGTGGTTGCGGGCGTATCTTATAGAGATCGTCACTTCCACTCTCAGACGATTGAGCCCTTAATTTCCTCGTCTGCAGAAGATTTTTCCGGGAGAAAACGCTGGACTCAGGTCTCAAGGCCTCTTAAGCGTAAAGTCCAGACCGCGCGAGTCCAACAGCCCAGGTGTAGCCACTGGGCTAGCTCGGACTCGCCGCAGTCATCGGATGACTGCACGCCTCCTAAGAGAGGTAAGGCGATGCCTCAACAGACCTCAACTTCTGTTAAAGCTATGCCTCAACAGACCTCAACTTCTGTTGATCCTAAGATGGCTATGCTGCAGACTATGCAGTCGCAGCTTGCGGTGTTGATGCAGGAGTTTCAGGCAGAGAAGGTTAATACACCTCCTCCTGCGAGCGCTCCTCCTCCTCTGCGCAGTCCAACCTGCCAGACGTATGATGTTGAGGTTCCTCAAGCTACCTCCATGCGTGAGCTGCCGCATTGGGAGTTGCCAGATACCAGCGCTGTGCAGCAACCCCCACTTTCCTTGAGGCAGGAGCCTCTTGCCACGCGGCAACCTCCTCAACACTGGGGGCAGGAGCCTTATGCTTTACAGCAACCTCCTCTACCCTTGAGGCAGGAGCCTCTTGCGTTACAACCATCCTCGAGGCAGCAACCTCTTGAGGTACGACAACCTCTACCATCCTTGAGGCAGCCACCTCAACTCTCGCGGCAGCCACCTCCACTTTCCTCGAGGCGAGAACCTCAACTCTCGAGGCAAGCACCTCAAGAACCTCAACTCGTGAGACAAGAGCCTCTCTCTGCGCAGCCACCTCAACCCTTGAGGCAAGCGCAACTCTTGAGGCAGGAACCTCATGCTATGAGACAGCCACCTCAACGCATGCAGCAACCACTTTCTTCTCAGCTTGAGCCGCTTCCCATTCAACTTGAACCGCAGACTATGCAGCATGAGCCTCATGCTTTACAACAGTCGCCTCTCACCACGCTTGCTCCTCAGACCTCCGCAGAACCTCCTTCATCCCAGCCTCATGACTTTGTCATTACCAGCCCTCATCCTCTTCAGCAGAGACTTGAGGATGAATCCGCTAGTGCGCATGCACCCGCTCTTCAGGATTCAGCCATTCAGCATACCGCTTTATCTTTACCTCTCGCTTCTCAACCCTCTGGTGATGAGGTTTCTGAGGATGAAGCTGCTCACCTGGATGATCCTTCATCTGATGTGGAGGAACCCAAGTCATTGCCACCCTCCATTGACTTTCGCAAGGTCCTTGCTCTGTTCAGAGAGTTATACCCTGATCACTTTGTTTCTACTACCCCTCGCTCTCCTCCATCCGAGTTCTCTCTAGGCATGCAACCTGTTAAGTCTGCCTACACTAAGCTCGTCTTCGCTAGATCATCAAAGAGAGCTTTGAGAATGTTAGGGGATTGGTTGCAGTCCAAGCAGCAACTGGGAAAGACGTCTTTTATGTTTCCACCTCCTAAGCTGACTTCTAAGGCGGGCGTCTGGTATGCCACGGGAGAGGAACCAGGCTTGGGGGTCCCTGCCTCTGCCCAGGCTGACTTCTCGAGTTTGGTTGACTCTCCACGAAGGTCGGCTATGAGACGCTCTAAGGTCTGCTGGACCTTTTCTGACCTGGACCACTTCTTAAAGGGAGTCTTTCGCGCCTTTGAAATTTTTAATTTCCTCGACTGGTGCCTGGGGGCCTTGAGCAAGAAGACTGCCCCTTCTGACAAAGACTCGGCCATGCTGATCATGTCCTGTATGGACAAAGCAATTCGCGATGGTTCCGGCGAACTTGCCTCTATGTTTGTATCGGGAGTCCTCAAGAAAAGGGAACAACTTTGCTCCTTCCTTTCCACTGGTATCACCTCTTGCCAAAGGTCACAGTTATTTTTTGCTCCTCTTTCTAAGTTCCTGTTTCCTGAGGATCTTATCAAGGAATTGTCTGCGGCTCTTATACAGAAGGATACGCATGACCTCGTGGCCTCTTCAGCACGGAAGGCTAAGGTTGCACCTTCAGTTCCTAGAACTTACCGCACCCCAGTGGCTGATACTCCTGCTACCAGATTTATTCCGCCCTTTCGTGGCAGAGCCCCCAGCCGAGGAGGTACCCGCCCAGACGGTCACAGGGGCAGGTCCAAGAAAGGTACCAAGTCTTCGAAAAGCAAACATTGACTCTCCTCCTCTCCAGACAGCTGTAGGAGCCAGACTCAAGATCTTCTGGCAAGCTTGGGAAAGAAGAGGTGCAGACGCCCAGTCTGTCAAGTGGCTAAGGGAGGGTTACAGGATACCATTCTGCCGCAATCCCCCTCTGACCACTTCTCCCATCAACCTCTCTCCCAACTACAAGGAAAAGGACAAGAGGCTAGCGTTACATCAAGAGGTGTCGCTCCTGTTACAGAAGGAGGCAGTGGTGATAGTCCGGGATCATCAATCCCCGGGCTTCTACAACCGTCTCTTCCTGGTGGCCAAGAAGACAGGAGGTTGGAGACCGGTGCTGGACGTCAGTGCGCTCAATGCTTATGTCACCAAGCAGACGTTCACTATGGAGACGACGAAGTCGGTCCTAGCAGCGGTCAGGCAGGAGGACTGGATGGTCTCGTTGGATCTGAAAGACGCCTACTTTCACGTCCCCATTCACCCAGACTCCCAACCTTTTCTGAGATTCGTTTTTGGAAAGGTTGTGTACCAATTCCAAGCCCTGTGTTTTGGCCTAAGCACGGCACCTATGGTGTTTACGCGACTGATGAGGAATATTGCGAAATTCCTCCACTTGGCGGACATCAGAGCCTCCCTTTATTTAGACGACTGGCTGTTAAGAGCCCCCACAAGTCGTCGCTGTCTGGAGAGTCTCAGATGGACTTTGGACTTGACCAAGGAACTGGGTCTTTTGGTCAACTTAGAGAAGTCCCAGCTTATTTCTTCCCAAACCATCGTTTACCTGGGAATGGAGATTCGGAGTCAAGCTTTTCGGGCTTTTCCGTCGGCCCCAAGATTCAACCAAGCCCTAGAGTGCATACTGAGCATGCTGAAGAGGAACAGATGCTCGGTGAGACAGTGGATGAGTCTAACAGGGACCCTGTCATCGTTAGCCCTGTTCACCGAGTTAGGGAGACTCCACCTCCGCCCCCTTCAATACCATCTAGCAGCTCACTGGGACAAGAATATGACGCTCAAAGCGGTCTCTATTCCTGTTACCAAAGAGATGAAGACCACTCTCATGTGGTGGAAGAGCAACATCCTTCTCAAGGAGGGTCTCTCGTTAGCTGTTCAGACCCCCAATCTTCATCTCTATTCGGACGCATCAGACTCGGGCTGGGGCGCGACCTTGGACGGACAGGAATGCTCGGGAACATGGAACAAGGAACAGGAAACGCTTCACATCAATTGCAAGGAGTTGTTGGCAGTACATCTGGCCTTAATGAACTTCAAGTCCCTCCTGCTAAACAAGGTGGTGGAGGTGAACTCCGACAACACCACAGCCTTGGCGTACATCTCCAAGCAGGGAGGGACTCATTCGAGGAAGCTGTACGAGATAGCAAGGGACCTCCTCATTTGGTCAAGAAGTCGAAACCTCACGCTGGTAACGAGATTCATTCAGGGCAATATGAATGTCTCGGCAGATCGCCTCAGCAGGAAGGGTCAAGTCATCCCCACAGAATGGACCCTTCACAAGAACGTGTGCAACAGACTTTGGACCTTGTGGGGTCAGCCAACGATAGATCTGTTCGCTACCTCGATGACCAAGAGGCTCCCATTGTACTGTTCCCCAATCCCAGACCCGGCAGCAGTTCACGTGGATGCTTTTCTGCTGGATTGGTCCCATCTCGATCTATATGCATTCCCGCCGTTCAAGATCATCAACAGAGTTATTCAGAAGTTCGTCTCTCACGAAGGGACACGGCTGACGTTGGTTGCTCCCCTTTGGCCTGCAAGAGAATGGTTCACAGAGGTACTGCAATGGCTGGTCGACGTTCCCAGGACTCTCCCTCTAAGAGTGGACCTTCTACGTCAACCTCACGTAAAGAAGGTACACCCAAGCCTCCACGCTCTTCGTCTGACTGCCTTCAGACTATCGAAAGACTCTCTAGAGCTAGAGGCTTTTCGAAGGAGGCAGCCAGAGCGATTGCCAGAGCAAGGAGGATATCCACTCGCAGTGTCTATCAATCCAAGTGGGAAGTCTTCCGAAGCTGGTGCAGAGCCAATGCAGTTTCCTCTACCAGTACCTCTGTAACCCAAGTTGCTGACTTCCTGTTACATCTTAGGAATGTTAGATCTCTTTCGGCTCCTACGATCAAAGGGTACAGAAGTATGTTGGCAACAGTTTTCCGCCACAGAGGCTTGGATCTTTCCTCCAACAAAGATCTACAGGACATCCTTAAGTCTTTCGAGACCTCTAAAGAACGTCGCTTGTCCACTCCAGGCTGGAATCTAGACGTAGTCTTAAGGTTCCTTATGTCTCCTAGATTTGAACCTCTCCAGTCAGCCTCTTTCAAAGACCTTACTCTCAAAACTCTTTTCCTCGTCTGCCTTGCAACAGCCAAAAGAGTTAGTGAGGTTCACGCCTTCAGCAGGTACATAGGATTCACATCCGAAACAGCTACATGTTCCTTACAGCTCGGGTTTTTGGCAAAAAATGAACTTCCTTCACGTCCTTGGCCTAGATCGTTCGAAATTCCTAGCCTTTCCAACATGGTAGGTAACGAGCTAGAGAGAGTTCTTTGCCCTGTCAGAGCTCTAAAGTACTATCTTAAAAGGTCAAAACCTATACGAGGACAATCAGAGGCCTTATGGTGTGCCATTAAGAAACCTTCGATGCCTATGTCCAAAAACGCAGTTTTGTATTACATAAGGCTTCTGATTAGAGAAGCTCATTCTCACATGAAGGATGAAGACCTTGCTTTGCTGAAGGTAAGGACACACGAAGTGAGAGCTGTGGCTACTTCGATGGCCTTCAAACAGAACCGTTCTCTGCAGAGTATTATGGATGCAACCTATTGGAGGAGCAAGTCAGTGTTTGCATCATTTTATCTCAAAGATGTCCAGTCTCTTTACGAGAACTGCTACACCCTGGGACCATTCGTAGCAGCGAGTGCAGTAGTAGGTGAGGGCTCAGCCACTACATTCCCTTAATCCCATAACCTTTTTTAACCTTTCTCTTGAATGCTTTTATTGTTGTTTTTGGGTTGTTACGGTAGGCTAAGAAGCCTTCCGCATCCTAGTTGATTTGGCGGGTGGTCAATTCGTTCTTGAGAAGCGCCTAGGTTAGAGGTTGTGTAGAGGTCCTTTAGTATGGGTTGCAGCCCTTTATACTTCAGCACCTTAGAGTTGTTCAGCCTCCTAAGAGGAACGCTGCGCTCAGTAAGGAAGACGAACTTATTAAAGGCAGAGTAATGGTTCAAGTCGACTTCCTTACCAGGTACTTATAATTTCATTGTTATTTTGAATAACTGATAATATGAAATACGGGATACTTAGCTTCTTGATTAACATGTACACTGGTTTTCACCCACCTCCCTGGGTGTGAATCAGCTACATGATTATCGGGTAAGATTAATATTGAAAAATGTTATTTTCATTAGTAAAATAAATTTTTGAATATACTTACCCGATAATCATGATTTAATTGACCCACCCTTCCTCCCCATAGAGAACCAGTGGACCGAGGAAAAATTGAGGTGGTGTCAACAAGAAGTGCTGCAGTACCTGGCCACAGGTGGCGCTGGTGAGTACACCCCCCTCTTGTATAGCGATCGCTGGCGTATCCCGTCCGTAGAATTCTGTCGGGCAACGGAGTTGACAGCTACATGATTATCGGGTAAGTATATTCAAAAATTTATTTTACTAATGAAAATAACATTTTTGAGAAATTGGGCTTGAATGCCAACAAGATTGTATTTTCAAAGTATTGCATTAGCACTAATAAATTTCCTTCTTGTGGGCTATTAAATTGCATAATTTTTCATGTTTGAATGGGAAAAAAATAATTGTTTACATTTGTACAGTAGTAGAAATTTTTTTATAAGTTTAGTTTTTGAGAAATTGGGCTTGAATGCCAACAAGATTGTATTTTCAAAGTTTTTGCATTAGCACTAATAAATTTCCTTCTTGTGGGCTATTAAATTGCATAATTTTTCATGTTTGAATGGGAAAAAAATAATTGTTTACATTTGTACAGTAGTAGAAATTTTTTTATAAGTTTAGTTTTCAATATTAAACTTACCCGATAATCATGTAGCTGTCAACTCCGTTGCCCGACAGAATTCTACGGGAGGGATACGCCAGCTATCACTATACTAGAAGGGGGTGTACTCACAAGCACCACCTGTGGCCAGGTACTACAGTACTTGTTGTTGACGCCACCTCACTTTTTCCTCTGTCGTGCTTCCGGCAAGACGTTCTTGGATACGCTTATGATTTTGGAGTATTGTTCACGGTTTGGTGAAGTATTTCTCTAAAATTTGCAGCTATTCGCTATACTAGAAACTTCTATATTAGCTTAGTTAGCTTTTGGAATTAATTTT
>NC_090766.1:3551965-3553910 GCF_036898095.1 Palaemon carinicauda | reverse complement strand
GCAGTGTTGTGATCTTTAAGGAATACAAAAAAAAAATTATTAGAAATGAAACTATAAGAGAGATTACTCGAGTACCATATGTGGATGAGATCATGATGAGCGGTAGATGGAGATGGTTTGGGCATGCTCTTCGCACTCCCCAAGAGTGATTAGTTCACCAAACGTTCATTTGGGCTCCACAAGGCACTAGAAGAGTTGGAAGACCCAGGCCTACATGGCTGAGGACTATGAAGCGCGAAGTTGGAGATGATGAATGATGAAGTATTAAATTTAAAAGCTCAAGATACAGACGACTGGCGAAATCTAACCGAGGCCCTTTGCGTCAATAGGCGTAGGATGAGATGATGATGATCATGATCATGATGATGATGAGAATTATCAAATAAAGAAATATAAGACTTGATTTAGACTTACCTTTCAAGCCCCTTACAGGATATTCGCCTTGCCCCTTATAAGTGACCCCTCCTGGCCCATTATAAGTGACCCATCCTCGCTCGTAGTTCGAAGGTGACCCCGAATGGGCATTTGTGTGGTTGCCCTCTACATTCGCTGGAGCCTGAGCTAAAACGAGCGTATTTTGATTGGCACATATAGCACAAAGTGCCACGCCAATCACTAACAAGGCCAGGCTTAGTTTCATGCTGAAAAGTGAATAAAGTCAGTCATTTTCAATCTTTTCTTTGGAGGAAGGGGAACAGGAAATCGTTGTACATTTTCACGTTTCTTTGTAATATTATTATTATTATTATTATTATTATTATTATTATTATTATTATTATTGTTGTTGTTATTATTATTATTATTATCATAATTATTATTATTATTATTATTATTATTATTATTATTATTATTATTATTATTATTATTATTATTACTAGCCAAGCTACAACCCTAGTTGGAAAAGCAAGATGCTATAAGCCCAAGGGCTCCAATAGGGAAAAATACCCCAGTGAGGAAAGGAAATAAGGAAATATATAAATGATGAGAACAAATTAACAATAAATCATTCTAAAAACAGTAACAAGGTCAAAACAGATATGTCATAATATATAAACAATAAAAAGACTCAAGTCAGCCTGGTCAACATAAAAACATTTGCTGAAACTTTGAACCTTTGAAGTTCTACTGATTTAACTACTCGATTAGGAAGATCATTCCACGACTTGGTCACAGCTGGAATAAAATTTCTAGAATACTGTGTAGTATTGAGCCTCGTGATGGAGAAGGCCTGGCTATTAGAATTAACCGCCTGGAATTGTCCAGGAAGATCTGGATGTAAAGGATGGTCAGAGTTATGAAAAATCTTATGCAACATGCATAAATGTGATTCTATCCTAATATTTTAAATGATAGGCTTAGTGAGAAAGTATTTTAAGATTTTCTGAGATCAATGTTTTCTAGAAAGAGTATCAAAATTAAAACACTTTTCCAGAATAGATTGATCCCCGAAAAGAAAAAAAAAGATCTTAAGAAACTTGCTTTGAGTATCGTTCTCCTGTCTGGTCTTCAGCTGCTGAATCTAATCTCAATTTGTTAAATGGAAACTTGTGGTCTATTTAAATTTCGTATCCCTAATCTGGATATTAATCTCTAACACCATCTTTCAATTACTTCTTTGTGCATGTTGCATAAAATTTTTCATAACTCTGACCATCCTTTGCATTCAGATCTTCCCAAGCTGTACCATTCTGTACGTCGTACTATAGTCCATTTCTTTTAGCGATGCATATTTGCACCGACTCGCGGCGGTGCCCTTTTAGCTCGGAAAATTTTCCGGATCGCTGATTGGTTGGAATGCATATTTGCACCGACTTGTGGCGGTGCCCTTTTAGCTCGGAAAAGTTTCCTGATCGCTGATTGGTTAGAATTATCTTGTCCAACCAATCAGCGATCCGGAAACTTTTCCGAGCTAAAAGGGCACCGCCGCGAGTCGGTGCAAATATGC